>NW_019417555.1:0-62297 GCF_000390285.2 Anoplophora glabripennis
GCACCGGTGGCACTGTGTGGCAACCCGCTGCTTTCGCTGCAGCTCTACTCGAACCACGAACGAGCAGCAGCGGGTACCTTCAGGATGTCCTCCTGGTCCTGTGGGGCCTGAACTAGGACCAGGGGCATTTCCTGTTTATTTTGACGGCTCGCCATGCGGATAAAGAGGGATAATCCCCCTCGATCCCAAATCATTGAGGTCAATTTCTAGCCATGGAATAATGGTGCACTATTGCGCCGGGGAACCCTTGTCGTGTGAGCTTGAGTTGGACCTCACTTGGCGAAACACCCGCAAGTATTCCGCTTATCACCACCCTCAGCGTTTTTTCTTCGCTGAGGGTGAAGGTGTGGTACTCCTCGCCTTTGTCTGTCAGTGTCTTTGTCAATAGTGGGGATATGGCTATACCATCTTTAGTCAATTTGGCTTTTGTGTAGTTAATGTTAAGTGTCGTGAGTATTTTTTGTACTTGCGTCCACCGTTCCTGCTTTCGCAAGATTACCGGGGGGACTTGTTTGGTTTTGTCTGTCTGTTTTTGTGTGTTTTGTGCGGTATTTTGTATGGCGCTTGTGGAGGGTGTAGGTGTCGGGGGGCGCGTGTTTGGTGTTTGTGGTCGTGTTTTGTTTGTTTTGTCTGATTTTTTATGTCTGGGGGCTTCGTCCTCGCTAGAGTATTCCGCTGTGTGTTTTTTGCGTTTCTCTGTGCGTGTGTGTGTGGGGTGTGTGTGTGGGGGTGTGTGTGTGTGTGTGCCTGTCTGGGGTATATTGTCTGTCATTTGTTTGTTGATGAGTGCCGAGTTTTTGGTGTAATTTAGTGGTGTTTTCGTCCGAAAGTTTAATTGTTTTTTGCAAATCGACGATTTGCTGTGTCATGGTTAGTATTTGTTGGTATTGTCGGGTGTTTTGTTCTGTCAGTTCGTATATTTGTTGTTTTAGCGTCTCGTTTTCATGTTTTTGTGATAGTAGCTGTTCGTATAAATCTGTTTTAGTGGTCATGTTTATTTGGTGAAGCGGAGACTCTTGAAGAGGGTCTTTCGCTGTCTGTATCGTCCATGTATATGTATATGTTTTCCTCGTTTTCATAGTCCGACATTTTGCGCGTGTGTGTGCGTGTGTGAGGGTGTATAACTGTCAGTCGTGTGGGGATGCCCCCTTACGGGGGCGTACGTGTCTTTTGGTGTATTTGTCTGTCTAGTATGTTGTTTGTCGGGGGTCGCAATTTTAAAGAAATGTATTCTAAAATAATGCAAATAACTGATAAATAAAGTAAAAACTTACCTGGGCGGCACAAGTACCTGTAACAAAGATGCCGACGGCCTCTATGCTTAAGCCGGGGATTAGGTCGGTGGTTAAGAGGAAAGAAAAGGATTCTTTCCAGGTAGCCTTAATAAATGCAGGTAGATTTTGCTCGTTGCAATGCACTTCACTTCACAATAAACACGTCCGCTCAGTTCGGCCGCTCGCTCGAGAATGAGTATGCAACCAACTTAACAAGAAAGTAATTTTAATTAATTTATGTAAATATTGCAGAACTCTAAATCTTGGGAAATTTTTCATCCCACACAGGGAATCTATTTTTTTGTATTTTACGGCTGTGTTTTGTTTCCTTAAAAATAATATGGCAAGTACGAGTAAAAGCAGCATTCATCAATCATGATAGCTCGGATACTGAATCGGAAAGGGGAGCAAAGAGATTTCAAAATGTGAACAGGCAAGAAACAAGAGTGCAAAAATATTGAGGTGAACGGGAAAGCACTACTGATTTTAAATTTTTAAAGGATTTCAAAGATGAAAGTGTTGGTATTCATTTTGAAATGAAATAATTTTTTTTAGATTCTTTAGTTAAATTGTTGTTTTTTCGAGGGTTTGCTTGATTTTTCTAAAATGTTCAGTTTTCACGAAAATAAACAAATGTGCATTTTTTATTTTAAAGAAATACTTATTTGATTTGTAATATAATTTTCTCCTTATACCTTCATCGCCCTCCTGTGGCATCACTGGTGTAGTCTGTATTATATGTTTTGTGGTCTCCACCACCATATACCGAGATGCATAGATAGAGAGTATCGAGATGCAACTAATCTGGGATTATTTTGAATGCTGATTGGTCAATTAAAGTGAGATAACTGAGATGAAGATAAATAACATAGGTCTTATATAAGTTAAAAAAGTTTGTTTATTTATTTGACTTTGGTTCTTTTACCCGCCTAACCATTAACCAAGAGACATCAAACTGTCATTAATTTGTCATTGGTTGGTTAAGTATTAACTAGTTAATAAGTTTTTAATAATTTTTCAGTTTTCTTTATGGTAAAGTAGTTATTAATAAAGAATACGTAATAATATTATTTTCCTTCGTTAAATAAAAACATTCTCATAACAAATGAAAAATAAAACAAGTGAATGCAAGTGTTTCAAGTTCATCAACAATCAAGTTGCTCTACTTTCTACTTACGCTTAGCCGCAAGAAAAACGCTGACATGCAGTAAGAATCATGAATTAAAATGTTGGGAATATATAACATATTTCAATAATTAGGGTTCAAAGAAACGAGAAGAATCACAATTATGAATTAAAAAGTACTTATCCTTCATAACTATAACTCGTACCTATTGTATTACTTACAAGAGGAGGGAAGAACCAGATTTTGATATATAAAATGTTTACTGTAAAGTGTTGGGTGCCCCACTGTAATGCTTCCAAGGATTTGGAACCTAATCGGAGTTTTTTTCCATTGCCAAGAGACCACAAGTTCAAAGAGACTTGGTTGGCTTTAACAGGAAAAAAACTAATTTCAGAAGAACAGGTCTATTTTTGCAATATTCATTTTCGTGTAAGGGAATAAACTTATCTGTGTTCTGTGTTATAAATTGATGTTGGTGCATTCCTTTTAGAGATCAGCTCTTGAGATAGTAATGGGTAAAGTTATAGGGTTGAAATCGAGAGCTTTACCTTACTACGGAATGCCACAAATGATTTGTAGGACTTGTATGACTACTATAGCGAGTAGTGCTCTCTTCTGTGTTGTCAGTGGAACAATACCTAGTCCAGTTCCACCTGAGGTAAGATCCAAACATTTAAATTAGTCTAACACACTTAGGGCAATCGTTAGTAAACGTCAGATGATTTTTTTTTCATTTTTACCTTAGACTTAATAATTATAAATACATACATTAAAAAATAGTTATCTTCATAAGTTTCGGGGATAATATATAGCAGCGTGGAATATATTTATGTGTTGTATAACATCTTGAGTGCATGCATAGAAGCTGCAGTGGAAACATTTATAAATTATGTTTTGATCCATTTTTAAATTCAAAAAGGAAGATTAAAGAAAAAGAAATATAGCTAATTTGACAAATGACACTAATGACAAGAGATAAAACAGGTTTGCAGTATAGAGCATTATATAAAACATACTACTAAAATTGGTGACCACTATTCGATGATGTTCAATGTAGCAGTTTGGTCATTTACCAAATTCCAATAACTGTTGCTAACTTAAATTTAATTTTTTTTTAATGTTTGCCATTTATTCCTGCTTATTCCAATTATTTCATTTAATATGGATTCCTGAAATAAACATATCTGCAAGCTCATGACATTTTGAACCTTTTTATAATATAGGGAGCAATGTTTGTTTTGTTTAATTTATTGTAGGTTCTTACTTATTACAAATTTTTCTATATTTTTTTAGCTTTGTCCAATAATCACAGAATTAAAAAAAAGAGAGCAGAAATCGAATATGAAGCATTGGACAGCAAAGCTAACATTTCCATGAGAAACTACAGAGACGACTGTCTCTGAGAACTGTTCTTCTTTTTGCTCTAAAAATAACAAAAAAAAGCAAAATAGATAATTTAAAAATTCGTTTTTTTTTTTCTAAAAATGTTCATAACTAAAATACATTTAGATATATAATTACGCCATTTCAATGGTTGCCTGATGACGCAACAATTTTCTAACTTCAGCCACCCTGTATCTCACTGTGTTCACTGTTCAATATCCCTGTGATAAACATCCTTATCCAGGACACAGGTATATCTATTTTAAAAAATATTTTTTTGTCAATATTTTTCTGATAGTTTTATTTGTAATATAACCACTGTATTTTACTTGATGAACGATGGATAAAATCATACTATTAAGTATTACTATTTCTTATATACAGAGTGTCTTGTAAAAAATATTGCAATATTTTATTATTTGATTCGATCTTCAACAATAAAAAATTAGCATAATAGTGTTAGAAATAATGCAATAAAACTCGGAAATATTGCAAAAGATTATAATTAAATTAACTTCAAACAGTTCGTTTTTCGTAGTTGGTGTATATCTAATGAATGCCTCAAGTCAGTCGTTATTCCCTCTAGCCAGAATGTTTATTATTCTTCCCCTTTGGCTTCAGGTCGGGCACACTTAGATGACTAGATGACTCTCAGTGTTTATGTCCGAGATTGGGCATCAGTCATCACTTTCCCTCAATAACTTCCAAAATACTACAAAGTAGCACTTAGTTTCATTTTTTCCAGGTTCATATTTATTGAAAATAGGATAGGTTAGGATGAATATAAATAAATATTTAGATCTTTATATCTGAACTACGTTGTATTAACAAGGGTTGTAGTATATGCTTAACTTAAATATTTTTAAAGGTTATTCCTATTTGATTCTCTCATATAAGTGTGTTTATGTTACAGGGTTTGTTTATTCCCTTGTGCCTAAAGCATTTTAAACATTTCCTAGGCATCCAATGATGAACACTTGTGTAAACATTATTTAGTGGAGCAGGCTAAGAAAATAAAATGAATTAAGTACCTAGTTTCATTTTTGTATTGATACATTCAAAACCATAACAGCAGGTCATTGTTTTGGAATGGAAAGATCTATATTTTTGTATTTAACCTTTATTTAATCGTTTCTAATTTTCTGAAGCAATGGATAAGTTAATTTCAACATATTAAATTTAATGCAGAAGCTTAAAGGCATTTATTTCTGTTAATTTGATTGTTTCCATGATACTTTTGACAATTGTGTTGAAGTGTTCAAATTACTAAGTGAATATCTTATTTTCTCAAAAATTGTTGGCAAAAATTGAGGCAAAAATCATATATTGTTCACAAAAAATCTGTCAGTCATCTATATCAGATGAAATAAAAAAATATACAGGGTGTCACCTAATGAATGTTACATATTTCAAGGGTATAATTTAGAACCCAAATGATGTCAATTTAACCAAACTTGCTTGCACGAAAAATGTCGCAAAAAAGTTACAGGGTGTTAAAAGTTTCTTATTTATTTCTTGTTTTCTCCTTAACTCAGAACCCAGTTAAACGATTTAAGTAAAATTTGCTGTTGCTTAGTCTTCTTGAAGTATGCAGTGATTATGTTCTTATTAAGTTAAATCATACAGGGCGTTCATTTTACTACAACCCTTTGTGAATATTCTTCTGTAACTTTTTTGTACAGTTTAAATTTTTACACGCAACTGTCAGAGATAGGTAGAGAATTTTATTCTACACAAAAAATGTATACCTATCAAAATTCGAAATCATGCTCATTTATGAAGATATTAGGCACAGAAAATATTTATTAACATCTTATATTTCTTGGAAATAACTACGTATTCATAAAAACCAATAAATAACATAATTAATAACATAATAAACTGAAAGGTGGCAGTAATAAAAAGTCTACTAATTTATAAAAAATGTTCTACGTGTCCCCCATTCTCGTTATCAAAACCCTTCGTAACTGCGAAAGGTCCCTTGTATCGTGACTCAAGTTTTCTACTTTGACCGTCATTTATTATCCATTACACATCGGAGAAGCACATGTTGTCCTACGTCAAACGTTTTTGGTGACGCATACTTCTTACGTTCTTCATAATTTTCTTTTTAATATTTTTGTTTTTCCTTAACTGAACGAGAGGCGTTATCTCTCATACTATCCAGATCTGGACGTTCATCGTCACATACAGCGGCTGCCAGAAAAGCAGCCTTAATGTTTCTGGGTCTATAGCCGAAAAATAACTCGTATGAACTTCTTCCTGTGGTAAAATTAATCGTTGAATTAATTCCCCATTGCACTTGACTTACAACTTCGTCCAAATGGTTTTCGTCATCACTTAAAGCCGTCAGGGCAGAAAGTATTGTGCCATTGTTCCTGTCAACCTGGCCATTAGCTCTTGGAGTTGATGTAGTCTACAACACGTTTGATGCCCAACTTCATACATCAATTTGTAAGATTCTTGCTTGTATAAGCAGGGCCCAACTTCTGCCAGTGTAGTGACGAAACAGTGTCTGTACTCGTTCCTAATCGTAACAAATTAAACTGCTCGTGACTAGATAATTCTGGATTTATTTGAGTTTGTATGTCATTCAATGTAAACTCCTTCGACGATGAGATGGTTGTCTGTAAGCAATCCACTGACTCGCCCTGTACACCCTTACAACGTATAAAACCCCTTGCGACTACCCTGTACTGTTCGTAACAGATTGGGTGGTCAGACATGTTTCTTATAGCAAGATTACCTCCTTGTTTTAATTTCGTGAAACAGGAATTCAATTTCAATTATGTGAAAATTATTTGCCTATAAACTGAAATTGATGCACATAATTTGGTGGAATGACAGGGAGGGGTCTCATTAGCACATAGGTTTATTTTTCTAGTCCTTGGTCATTTTGTTCAACTTGAAATAGATCAAATTTGGTTATCACGGACTACAACAACATTCTTATTGTTTTCGTAATTAGAGAATTTTGAATCATTAAACTGATTGATCAGAGCAAATCACAGTAGTACAAACAGGTAAAAGTGGTTCCAACAAAACTGACAAATTTTTATATTAAAAATACACAACCAAATGGAAAATAGTAACTGAAAATAAAGCATTACAGAATTATTGTCATTTAATGCAAATTATAATTATTCAAAAATGAAACTAATATTTTTTATACCGGAAAACTATCAATCCTCAACAAGATTCAAATAATAGTAAATTAAATTTAATTTAGTTTTTCAATAAATTTTTACATTGCTAAATTAATTTAAAAAAGCTAATATTTTATTAATCTATTAGTTGATTCAAACAGAAAAAGATTTGACTTGTCAAAAGCTTTCTATTTTATTCTATTTCATTATTTTGTTTTTTCTCTCACCCCGATTCACTTATAAGTCACGTTTTTTAACCAATCTCACTTTTTTCTCTTATTCCTTAATAATTTACTATTGTTTTCTATTTGGAAAATTTGTTGTTGTCAATTGCCCTAGTGTTACAGGCCCATTGAAATTATTAAAAAATGTTTGTTTTTGTGTTTCTTTGTAGTATGAAATAAACGTGATCCAGTGTCGTCCAGAACCCCTGTATCAAATCCTCACTTTCTGCATACCCAATTTGGTGAGTTTAACTTTAATTATTTTGTAAAATAAAACATCCAAAATTACTTTCAGAGTTTGGAGCAAAACCCTCCATCTCTCATCTGTATAAAATGTTACCAAAGTGTTTGGCAGTACTTCGTATTCAAATTAACATGTAATTCCCTTCAAAATCGGGTTCGGGGCAATCTCAGTCTAGAAGAATATGGCAAGCTAGTCTTATGCCGTGGTTGTCCGACGACTTCAGGCACCAGATTTTTCATATTGCAGGAGACCGAACCGATGGGCCAGGTGTTTAAGAATATGTTCCTTACTAGTTATCCTACAGTAAGTCACTTATTTTCTATCTCCCGTGTTATAAAAATATTCTTTTCAGCATATCGTGCCACTGAAGCTATGCCTCAAGTGTTGGAACTTACTTTTCAAGTTGACTCAGTTCAACCAACAATGCCTGGCATTGGATCAAATAATTCAACGTTGTACGGAAATCAATCAGGTGCAACTTTCTCTTCCAAGAGATAACACGACACAGTCCCTTCAAAATCTAATTGAAACTTCTCCTTCTACCAGTAAATGTTCTAGTGACTTAAATACTAGTAGTTTTAATAAGTTAAGTGACGTAAAGACGACTCAAAAAGTTAAATCAGTGGAAAAACTTGAGGAAAAATACAGTGGAAAGAGAGATTTTAGTAAAGTTCTTGAAGTGGATCCTGAAATGCCTAAGCTTGTGCCCCAAGTTGAAGTTGAATCTGAGACGAAACCTAAACCTGCCACGTAAGTATAAACAACAAAAAAAAGTAGGTGCATTTCAACTATAGTAGGATCATATTCGATGCAAAGTAATATCATTGCCTGTCAAGAGAACCAATGCAGTACACATTTAAGGGTTTTAGAAATTGAATAATTTCTTTATACATTATGAATGGACGAAGGAATCAGTTCACGTTTGGCATCCTTGTTCCTACAAAAATTCCTTTATTCTCATAAACTATTTATTTTAAATGTAATTTATTATAAATCCAATTTGTTTTTTACATTCCACATATGTACTATATTTTACCTCTGAACACGCCACTGTTGTTTCCTTGTTTTTTGGAGGTGCTCTCTGATTTACGAACGAGCTCGCCAGGTTAGTATTTGACGTATAACCAACCACTTCGTACACTCGATGCACCTGGGCGACTACAGCTACTACCAGAATACAGTGCGTATGCAGCGGTATTTCAGATTTTACATTCAATTTCATTTTAAATTTGAAATAGTTCGTCTTACGCCTCCTAAAAATGATGACACGATTTTCCTTTGATAAAAGACCAACAACTTTTTGCTCTACATTGCATCGAATACGATCCTACTATAGTCTTAAGCTTGACACTATACAGGGTGGGCCAAAAGTACTGGAATGGCAGGATATCTATTTTACATTTAAATATGACCTTGAAATTACCATGAAGGTCAAAATCAAGGTCGAGGTGAAATATCAAAATGTCCCAATGTGGCTCAATAGTACCAAAATGGCAGAATAACCCACAAGGAAAAATGTTTTCCACAATAGTTCTAGGATTCTTGATGGGCATTGGATTTGACCTCCGTCCTGACCTCAAATTCCTATCCTCCAGTCATTTCAAGTTCAACTATGGCCACGGTCAGTTATTAGAGGTCACTAAAGGCAACAATTGGTCACTGTTGGTCATTAGTGATAATCAAAGGTAAAAGGCTGTCATTGAAGTTAATAGACAGTCTTGGGTGGTCACTGAGGCTAACAGAATATCCAACTTGACCTTGAAATGACCGGAGGATAAGGAATTTGTTCTTATGGCGGAGGACAAATCTAAGGTCACCGGTTTAGTGCCCATCAGAATCCTGGAACTATTGTGGAGAACATTTTTCTTGGCGGGTTATTCTGCCATTCTGGTACTGTTGAGCCACTTTGGGACTTTTTAATATTTGACCTTGATCTTGACCTTCATGGTCATTTTAAGGTCATGTTCGAACGTAAAATTCTCTCCATTTCTGGGGTCAAGATTGTGGCTTCCCATTAAAAAAAATTCTTGTGACCTTGATATGACCTTGAAGGTCCAGGTCAAATTCAAGGTCACCATCGGATAGTCAGGGAAAAACTCTAAACCCCTAGTGCTTTACTTGTACTCAACCCCTTGAATATTTCCAGGATATCAAAATTATAATCAGCAGTTATCAGTACAATTGATCAACATATAATAGTCAGTATCCTGCTTTTAGCAGACTGTAGAAAAATCAATTAGAGTTTTATTACTTTTTTTGTTGTTATTTTGTTACTCTATAATGAGTGAGCCTTTTACAAGAAAGTAATAAACTACTGACAAATCTTAAGTTCCTTGGCATCTACTAGAATTGTGAATTAATTTTGAGGGATATTTTTGTATATTCAACGATGTAGTGTGAATAATTGTGTACATTATTTTTCGTAGTATTGAAAGAAAAACACATCTTTTGATGCTATCCATGAATCGATCCAATTTTTTAAATCTTCGTAATACTGGAAGGGCTGCTTAGCCAGGCCCTGTTCCATGGATTGGAACAAATAATAATCCGATGGAGCAATATCTGGTGAATATGGCGGGTGGAATAAAACATCCTATTTTAGCGTTTCTAAATATTTTTTGACTTCATGAGTAACATGTGGTCGAGCGTTGAAAAATTACTATATCGTGGCTTTGCTGGAATCGCAACCGTTATTCCGTCAATGGATGCAATATAGACCATGAGCTTCGAACCATGAATACTCGGCCTTGCCGTCGATGTTGATGCATGACCAGACAAACCCTATGATTTTCTATACTTAAAATTATTATAGTGTATCCATTTTTCATCACCAGTGATGATATGATGCCAAAAACCCTTTCTTTTTATCGTTGAAGCAATTGTTCATATGTGAAAAATCACTGTTCAACATATCTCTGCTTCAATTCATATGGCACACAATTTTCGTATTTTTGAATTATACCAAGTGCATTTAAACGTTTGGAAACTGTTGTGCGATCAACATTCAACGCTTCCAATTCCTCATCTTCGAACTTTTTTGGTTGACCAGAGCGTTCTTTGTCGACCTTATCAAAATCACCACTTCTAGAACGCCGAAAACAATAGTCACACGTTTTTATCGATAGAGTATATTCACTGTAAGTTTCCAACACCACTTGTTGATCTTCGGCAGCACTTTTCATTGAATTAAACAGGTGTTTTGTTAGCTTCTAATTAGACATCTTTGGAGCTGAGAAAAAAATATGTTGTTTACACTTCAGCAAAATGTCACATAATAAAAAGTAAAACCTAATGACAGAGTTAAATCATGAATATAGTTATTGTAAATCGCTCAAAATTAATTTACAGTCCTAGTGGTAATCTGTTAGTGTTACTAATTCATTTTTGATCTGTGTCCTGCTTATTCTGATACACCCTATACAGGGTGTCCCATAAGCACATGATCAAAAAGGTACTGCGACATTCTTTGGCTCAAAAGAAGACGATTTGACCTAACTTCCATTAAGACAAAATACCTGGCTCCTCTGCTATTGACTGTCAAAGTTCTTGAAAAAAATATATGTTTTTTTGTAATATCTGGAGAATGTTACCATGGATTTTAATGAAACTTGCCGTGGACTTGTTCCTAAGTAAAACTCATGTTTTGATGAAGCAACCGCGTCCATCTGCCTTGGGCTAGTGGTAAATTCTTGAGTGTCTTGGTGCAAGAATTACCAGAACTTTTTATTTGGTAGCTGGAATTAATTCATTTTATATTTATTGATGCATCAGTCCTTTTTCGAGATTTTCGTGCTCTTGGTAAAATCTTGTAGCATTCATAGTTTTTACGCAAAAAATTTTTTTCAATTTTAGACAATCGTCACTACTGCTCAAGTACAACAACTACTCACTACCAATTGTCAATCAATTTGTTTCGAATGTCGTTTTCTAATGAAGAGATGACCGACTGATCAGTCTTAGGGTTTTGCGAAGACAACATGGGTGGGAGTGTGCGCGTCTACGCAGCGCGATACCCAAATGGACGGGTTCCAGATTACCGATTTACATGGATTGAAAAGAGTTTGCGGAAGACTGGGCAATTTGGTGTTCGAGCCGTTGTCCGTGTGGGTCGTTCTCAAGTACGAAATGCAGCTGTTGAGGGAGACGTTTTAAATAGGGTCGCTGAAGATCCAAATATCAGTAATCGCCGTCTCCGTCTGACAGTGGAATTTGGGGTATCAAAAAGTACAATTAATCGCATCATAAGACAGTAGCTCCTCCATCCTTATCATGCGACGTCTATTCAGGAGCTTTTACCACACCATTTTGAGAGAAGACTTCAATTTTGCCCCTTTATTTAAGGAGTGCGTGATCCAAATTTCACCAGCCGAATTTTATTCACCAATTACACAGAAAAAATCCCTCATGCGAGGCGTATTAACCACTTTCAGGTGGAATTTCCAATAAATGTTTGGGCTGGGATCATCGGTGACATCCTTCCGCGCCGCTTGAATAGCGAAAATTATTTAAATTTTCTGACGAACACCTTTCCGGTTCTAATGGAAGATGTCTCTCTCAATCTTCGTGCTCAGATGTAGTTTATGCACGATGGTGCTCCTTCGCACTTTAGAGCAAATGTAACTGCACATTTAAATAATACTTTTCCACACAAGTGGATCGGAAGAAGAGGGAGAGATGTTCCTGTCGAATGGCCCCCCAGGTCTCTTGACTGAACGCTGTTATATTTTTTTCTATGGGGAGCCTTGAAGAATAAAGTTTACGCTACTCCTGTCGAATCCCAGAAAGAATTATTGCGTAGAATTCAAAACAAGGCGGGCGTAATACGGAATGATCCAAAAATGTTGAGGAGGGCTCAATTCAATTTCAATCGAAGGATCCAGTTATGCATCCAAGAAAATGGGCATATCAAACATGTCTTGTAATTTCACCATCATCTATCGTATCTATGTAACTATCATCCTGTTCCAATAAAGAGAATTATGTCTTTCCTAAATACGTCTTTACATTTTTTGAGTGTAATGAAGTAAAATGATATTCAATCTGTCGCATTGCGACAGACTTTAAAATTGCGACCATTTTACTTTCAATATTGATATCCTAGGTAAAAGAATTGGCAATTATTATTAGAGAAAGCTGCTTCTTGTAAAAGGGTAGATTTACTGCGATACATCTAAAATTGTTAAGTCGCAACGAAACAGAAAACATTTTTTTGCGTAAAAACTATGAATGCTACAAGATTTTACCAAGAGCACGAAAATCTCGAATAACGACATCAATAAAAATAAAATGAATTGATTCCAGCTACCAAAAAGTTCTGGTAATTCTTGTACCAAGACACTCAAGAATTTACCACTAGCTAAAGGCAGATGGACGCGGTTGCTTCATCAAAACATGAGTTTTACTTAGGAACAAGTCCACAGCAAGTTTCATTAAAATCCATCGTAACATTCTCCAGATATTACAAAAAACATATTTTTTTTCAAGAACTTTGACAGTCAATAGCAGAGGAGCCAGACATTTTTTCTTAATGGAAGTTAAGTCAAATTGTCTTCTTTTGAGCCAAAGAATGTCGCAATACCTTTTTGATCATGTGCTTATGGGACACCCTGTATAATATCCTTAGAAGGTTTTGGTTGCATTTGCATGACAGCAGTGAAATTTGATGATGGTGTCAACAAATAATATTTATTTATTAATTTTTGTTTGTTGCAAGTTGTTAATTTTTACAGTGGTAGAAGAAAAAACTCCACGTTAGAGTTTAAACATTTCCTAGCAAAGCTCATGCTAAAGCACAGTATATCCCTCAAGCAAGACTTAGATCCAATCAGTAAAGCCAAGGCCGATCTAGAAATGTGGTTCAATATCATGAACGAAGTTCACAGCTATGGTTACGTTTACACACTAGCATATGTGCAATCTTTGTGGAATAAAATAAAGTCTAACGCTAGATTGGCTCAAAAAAGCATGGGCCCCATGACTTACTTGGATTATTTAGTGAATATCAGCAAAGCTAACATTGATGATGCAAGTGCTGCCATTGACGGCTCGGATGACACAGAAAGTTGCGACAGTGATCTAACTGAAAAAACAGACACAACTAGTACTAATAGTGATATCAATCAAGGAGAAATAAAAAAAGAAGAGAAACAAAGTCCATTGAAGTACCCCATTAATGCTGTTACTGTCGGAGAAAATTGTGATGTTATTTGTATAGACGATGATTCAGAAACAGAGGAAAGTTCCAAAAACGATTCCTCCAGTAAAGATGTTAATGTTGGGACGAGTGGTACTGCAGTAATACAAAATAATTGTGATACGAATCATAAAGAAAACAATATTGATAGTACTGAGAAAACTTTGGGTATGTTACGCAAGATTCGAATTAAAAGGTGAGTAATTCTTGTGCATCTAAAGAAGACATCTTGTACTAATCAAATATGATCGTATTTTGCTATTATGCGCCTGAATATTTCTTTGCTGTCCTAGAAATAAACATTTGCAAGTTACTATTGTTTAAACAAATTTATTATAAAATACAAATAAAAAGTTAAAGAAACATTACAGTAGACAAAATAATAAGTTCTTTAACAAAAAGAAACGTTTGTTTAAATATTATAAGAAACATTCTATAAAAAATTAGATAATTAAAACCACTTTTTGTGCAAAAATCTTGAATAAATAATACTTTCACTAGTCAATCGTTACATGTGTTGTTGTAACAGTAATGTTCACAAAAAAAGTAGTGTTTCGTTACTTACGCAAAATATACAGGGTAGGTCAAATTGGACACCTGAGGGCTTATATTCCTCGAAAGATAGAAAAAAAACAGTAGTTCCAGAGGCGGCTGGTGAACATTGACGTGGTCATATTTTTATAAAAAAGCATAGGGTCCATTTTGTGTTTTAAGAGATGATTTCTAGGCTCGTTAAAAGAAGTTTCGAGATAAGAAGATTTAGAACGATATTTGTCAAATAAGAAAGTAATATAGGAGTTGCCTTGCCTGGAATCTTGGAAAGGGTATATGTGCAAAATATTTTTTTTATAATCAACTAACAGATAAAATTAGTTGTTTTTATTTTTTGCAAAATAAAGTCTTAGTTATACCAATTTAAATTTTAATTTAATATTAACACTGTATTTTTCAAATTTTATAAATTGCTGACTATAAAAATGAAAATTTTGAGGAAAAAAAGTGTATCTGTATCAATTGATTATGAGAAAAATATTTTGCAAATATGTCTGCTTCCCTTTTTGAAACCCAAGGAGAGCAATCCATTTTTTAAATTTCCTATTTTGTAAATTTCATTCGAAACTTCTTCATCATGAAAGTTCTCGTCTTTATAAAATTATAACCACTTCAATTTTCACTGTCGCCGGTGCTTGATACAATAATAATTAAAAGATTTCCCAATTTTGGCTGTTTTCTACGATGCCCTATAACTTTTTCATTTGAACAATAATATATTATTTTATGTACTATTATTTTTGTAATTAGGTTTTTCACATAATTTTTTAGATATAATCTAGTGGTGTACCCAATATTTTTCTATAACTTCCTATTTTGAGTTATAACGTAAACTTATATTTTTTAAATGGAATACTACGTATCTTTATTTTTGAAATCTGCATAAAATTTTTCTTCAAATGATGTATTATCCATAATTACACAAAAATTTCTTTCAATGCTAAAAATTGAACTGCAATAATATAATTTTTAACTGTTTAAATCTTGAAAATAATTTAATAAATATCATTCGAAATGATGCCATTTTATGCAAATTTCAACTGTACGAAACTAACTACATGACATTGCTTTTGTATGTCAATGTGGACGAAACATCAACATTAAAAAAAAATCAGAGATTTAAAAAATATACTTTTTGCTTGATTCATTAAATATTAGGTAATACTGGTATGATGTTAGGCTTACGTTACTAACTGTAAGGAAAACTAATTTACGTTTTAAAATAATTATTTTTTCTGACTTATAAAATGTCTATATTGAAAAATAATTTTAATAAGTTTTTAATTGAAAATATTTGTTACTACTTTAAAGCTTTGTATTTAGTTTGTAAATCTTTGTGTCAATGCTTGTCACGTGAATCGGTTTAGGTGAATACTACTGTCACTTTACATATTCCAGTGAAGTAAACAATTTCATGCAGCCAAAGCATGATCATAAAAGTAGACAAGAATACATTTGAGAAAGTTAAAACAGTAAAAAGTTATAAAATCTTATAAAAATACAGTAACTTTTTTCTTATTCAACATGAGCTTAATCATTGTTTACATGATTGGAATATGCAAGTTGACTTTACACATATATGTCAATAGGGTGGTAGAAGACCACCGTTAATTCGGCAAAACCAGAATGTTCGAATACGAGGTGTTTTTTTATATGTTGGTCAATTTCGCGACTTGATTGAAGTATGTTTTTACTGGAAATGAAATAAAATTTGTATTGGGCATGTCATATTGTTTTAAGTTTGATTGTATAGTAAAATTTAAAGTAGTATTTAAGTAAATCGTCTTTTTATATTATTAGTGTATAATCTTATAAAGTAAAAACATGTACATATACAAGTCAATCAAGATGATATTTGACTGCTATGTATGCCATACATTGTGGCTCGCAGCTAGCGCATGTGGTCTAAGGTTACACTAGCCTGTCTAGTGGCTTGAAATTTACGAAAAGGTTAATTCAGGTGTCAATAGAATTAAGGAAAGTACTTATGGTACGTGTTTCTAAAGGTCAAAGGTAGTCTCCATATAAATATGAACCCCATATAAATTTACACCTCGTATAGGGGATTCCATTTGAAAAATAGAAGCTTACGTTATAATTGACAAACTGGAGGTTATGAAAAAGTATCCTGTTGCCACTATATATAAAAATGCATAAAAACATACTTACAAAAAAATATATTTTCATTAGCAAAAAGGTTATAGGAAATCATAAAAAAATTATTATTGAAGAATGCCCTGTATCTAGAGGATTTGATATCGGGATCCCGACCGCTTTTCAGTCCCGAAATTTTCGGGATTAACTGTTCCTGATCCCGAGATTTTCAGGATTTATATCATTTTACGTTTCAAGATAGACTGTGTGGCTTGCTTGGAATAATTTTTTTTATTTTTAAAGACTGCTAGGACATGTACTTTACTACATACTAGATTGTTACATCAAAGTTGTCTATTTAGTCGATGTTACGAGAGATTTTTGTTAATTTTAAGTTTATTTACATAGTTTGTTACATAAAGGTTTTTTTCAATTTATGTAAGTTTGAAGAGATTTCCCTGATTCTTGAAAAAGAATAACTTTAACCATTGAATGAGAAATTCTCACTCAACCGCTTTAACATAAAGACATAAGAGACTTAAAAAATGTCACCTGAAGCATCTGCTTTACTGTTTCACCCCTTCTGTCGGCTCTAATTTAACCAATAACCAATCTATAACTAATGAACTTGTGAATGAATGTATTGTAACCTGAATAGTAATGGAACCTTTTAATATTTAGAATCGTGAAAAAAGTAGAAGACAATCTTGCCAAATCTGCTGACGGCGATTCATTTAATGGTAAGAAAAGCAATCAGAATAAGCTGAAGCAGCGCAAGATTAGGGAATTCTGGGGAAAGGACCAAAAGCTAGAGCTCGTACGGGAGATGCGAAACGAGTGTAACCAGCTTATAGAGAACAGAGAACTGGAAACGTTCAAGTACACTCCGTGGAAGAATATACTGGATCGAGTGGCATCTAAGGGATTCAAGGGCTATAATTTCGCAAAGTTGTACACCGTGTGGGGTAAGATGAAAATGTCGGCGACGATATACGAGAAAAATGGACAGGATAAAGTAGATGACGAAGTATGGGACCTTCTACAATTACACAAAGAGGTACAAAAGAACTTACTGAAGAAGAGGAAAACCGGGGAAGATTGTGAAGAAGATGCTCTACAAGACGACGGTGAATGTAAAGAAAGGTAAGTTCTTGTGAAATTAAAATTTGTTGATATCTACAAGTGATTAAATGATCGGCGGTGATCAACAGAATGTCTGAGAAGCAACTATCGTTCAACAAGGGAGTAGGGCTTTATGGTGTTACGCAGCTACTATAGAGTCCCAAAATTGTAAGCAGTGACTCATTCCTGACATGTAGATGGGTAAAATACACAGGATAAAAGTCTAAATTTGTGTATTTGTAGAGGTTGAGCATCATATTGTTTATAACAAAAGAAAAAAAATAATTGTTCTTTTTTCAGTTTTTTGCTTATATCTCCGAAAATAAGCCTCTAATCGACATGAGGAATACTTATCAATTTTGTTTCTGAAGAAATTTGCTATAAGGATAAGCTTTTGCGAAAACTCGCATAATTTTTTTTACATTGCAAAATTAGCGGTGAAAAAACGAATGCAAAATTTTCAGCATTAAATAAAAAGAAAGAATTTGACTGAAATTGGATGAAACTACTGGAAAAGATAACTATTGGGGTGCTCAACAAATACCCGCAATTCGGACCCCCAATTTCAAATTGGCGGCCTATTGCAAAATTATAAAGACGAAAACGTGAGCGCCTATATCTTCTGCCCAAGTCAAGGTATCGAAATTTGATAAAAAAGGATCGAAAGGTAATAATTACATTATCTCGTGTCTGTGTAAATTTCAGATTTTTAAGTTGCAAAATAAAAAAGTTTTTAACAAAAAACCAAAAACGGTAACTAGGGTCCTTATCTCGCCAATTTTTTAATATACAGATTTCAAACCAATTGCGTCAAATAGTGCTGAAAAAAACATGAATTAAGAAAAAAAAAGCGTATCGATCTGACCAATAGGAGCCGAGATAATTTTTTTTCTTTAATATATATTTTGGCTGTTCTATTTAATATTTTATAATAAACTTGGTCTCGTTGTAAAGTAGAAGACTTCCTTTATACACTGATTTTTTTTTAATGGATTTGACCAAGTAAACGTTCGTTAAAGACAGCGTGATCCGCCCGGCTGAGCGGTAGCCATGAGAGGGGAGCGCTGTGACGTCATAGTGCCCATGCTGCGCTCGACTTCTAAAAATTCTAACTCGACAAATGGATTGTGGCACTTAGAAAGCTATAGCTTAGCTACTGGGATCTTTTTTTTAAATCAACATATTTTTTTCCGCTTTTGCAAATGGTGTAAGCAAGGCTTAGCTGGGTGTCTTGGCCGGTGGATTTCGATCTGCCGAGGTAAGCATCACGGACGCAGGCTGGAATTTGGATGGGTGACCTAAGGCAGGCTCAGGGACGTGGCTATGGCAGCCTACCAGAGACCTGGGTCACTCAACATTTTCCGCATGCGTGTGGTCCCCGATAAATGGTAATGAGAACAGAGCAAAGAAAATGTACGAGACTTTGCCTCCAAGCCACCTGTGTAGTAAATAGGATGGTTTGAAGAAAATTACTTGAGTAATGAAGGAGGGTGTACAAGGGGCCTATTAAGGCCTAAGTGCTTTGGTGGAAAAACAATTCTGCCACCCTTCGACATACATACATACATACATATATATATGGTGTAAGCAAAAGTCTGTGAAAGTCCTCGACAGATCCCGAAAAATACATTTTTATTGACTTTTCACGTTTTCTTTTGTAATTTCATTGCGCTTTCGATATTTTGAAAAGGAGGTCTTTTTACATATTTAAAAACAAAAGTCAATTATTTCTTTGAAAAAAAAAAGATGAATTAATGAAAATTTCCTTGCTCAGAAGAAGTCGACGTATAAAATATCGTCTTAAAATTAACTGTTACACTTATTACGTAAATTATGTCTAGAATATTATTGAATGTTACAATACCAACATTACATATAAGTATATCATTTTATAATATTTAAAAGAACTGTTACGTTCAATTCTACCATGTTTTATTTAATTAATTGTATTGCTAGAGAATGTTGTCTTTTTTTAATTTTTATAAGAATATAAAAAATAAAATAAATATAAATATATTTTAGACCGATGAATTTTGCCATTTTGCTACATCAAGTCACGTGCTCTACAGTGTAAACCATTAACTTGAAAAATTCCTTGTAGCAAATTTAACATTTAACAAAATCGATAAGTAGGTATACTCATGTCGATTAAAGGTTTATTTTCGGAGATATAAGTGAACTGAAAAAAGAGCAATTATTTTTTTTTCTTTTGTTATAAACAATATGACGCTTGACCTCTATAAATACACAAATTTAGGCTTTTGTTCCGTATATTTTTTACTTAATTTTAAGCCCATAAAATTCGAAGTAGGTCCGATTTTAGAAACAGGCATGTGTTTAGTCTAATTCGCGCGGATTATTAGAGAAATTATTGAATATAGGACAACAACAATAGATATGTTGATTTTTTTTTAAACTGGATATACCAAATTTGTTTACTTCTACTACTTATACATTTGCTTTCTCATGATTTAAGAAATAATGAGTTGTTGATAGATTGGTAGGAATCAAACTAATATATTTCCCCAGTGTGGAACCCAAAGAGGAACTGCCCTTTTCTGGGAGTTTTTTTCCCGAATTCAACACGTCGCTTCAACCCCTGCCTCCGTCTTACTTGCTAATTCAAACCTGGTTTGTTTGACCCCCCCCCCCCCTCTGAATATCAGATACGCTTTGAGAAAAATTCTATTATATCATGTTAATAATTAAGAATTACCTAATTGACTGAATTTCCATTGGTATGGATAATTCTGTGACTAAACTGAATTTACAAGTAACCCAATACGTGCGTGGTTTAGTCAGTCTCATTTAATCTACTTTTTATAGCTTGGAAAGTCCGCTAAAAACCAGCTATTTGATCTATTGTTTTTTTCATCAAAACAATTTATTATTATATCTTGGAATCTATATGCCTTTCTGAACGTGTTTCACACGTTATTAAAAATATAATTTTTTTTCGACCACATGGCCACAATGGTTTAAGTTACTTCAGCTCGTTTTCTATTGGGCCTTCTCCGAAGGACGGCTAAGCTTTGTAAATTTATTAGTTTTCGCAACAAAAGCTTTTTCAAACGACTCTCTTAACGACTTCTACCCACTTGAACTCCCTTGTCTGTCAGTGATTGGGCGCCACTGATTCCTAAAACTGACTCATAAATTGTACGTGGTTGTCTTTTGTTACATATCGTCCCTCTTATCACATAGGGGCGTATAATCCAAGAAATGGATATACACATACGCCTCTACGTGATAATAGGGACGATATCATCGGATCGTTTTTTAAACGAGATTACACAGCCACACAAAAAAAAATTGTTTTTCGAGTCTGAAGGTCATGTCTACTATGTACATGTTTTCGGGGTTGCTGAATTTGAATCCATGATCCATTTAACACCATCACGTCAGGTTTTACCAATAACCCCATGTAACCTCATAACCCAAGCTGTAAAGGAAGCTGTGCACCTTTAATAGTTAATAAGTTAATTAATGCAGAGACCCAAATAATCTGAACCCGTTCCAGTAATCAGATGCTCAGAAATTATAGCAACATATTTTTTTTATGTAGTTTTGAGGTTGGTTTGATTAGCATCATGATTTTTTAGTTTATATCGCTATTACAAACCATTTTTTCTCTATTTATTTTGACAGTTTGAATATTTGAATACTAAAAAGGTTTTTTTCCAGTGAAACGCCAGCGTCTTCCAAAAGGCCGAAATTGATCACTTCGAAGTGCAAAGATCTAAGTTCGAAAGATTCTGGGAGTTCCCATCAAACCACAGGAAAGAATGCCACTACTCCTACTAACCTAAACAAGGCAACATCAAAAGAGCAAAAAAGCACCGCTACTGCTAATAAATTGATTAGTTCTTTGTCAGAAGATGAAAAGTTGGAAATTCTTGAATTAATAGAACTACAGTTATCCAGTACGCTGGCGAAAGGCGTGATTAATGAATCTTTCACAGCTATATTGGAAAAGATAAAGTATAAGAATTATTCTGCTAGTGCCATAACGAACTTCTGGCAAAAACTCGCTCTGGCAGCTTCCGAATGCCAAGATACTGCGACTCCTGTACATAAAAAAGTTACAAAGTTGCTCGATATTTATCGTCAAAACAAAGTTAATAGAAAAGTAAACGTTTTCCGTGAGACTGAAAATGTGAAGGAAAAAACAGTGGCAGCGCAATTTAGCGGCCCTAAAAGACGTGGCAGACCAAGGTTAGTATAAAATGTGAAACAAAAAATTGTTTACTGACATGCTATTGCCTAGTAATGTCACTATCAGGCTCTGCTTGTAAATGAGAGATGTCCGCCCGTGTATTGTTACCAATGTAATGACTTAAGCAAATAATACAGTGCCTTCATAAATATCTGAATCCCACGTGACCACGACTGTTAAACAACCAACTGGAGGCAATGTTTAACACAAAATTCCGTAAATGATATGAAGCAAATTATTTATTTAAAAATATTTATTCGGAAGACTGATTTATTGCGTAACTTTTTTATCTCTTGTAATTTTTCGATAAAACCGATAGTTTTCTAGTAAAAAAATTAGATGCGTCATCGTTCACTAAAGGGGTAATTGCGAAAATTTGTAAAAATAAAGTAGGCGGATGTCATAACAAATAAATTGTTATTTATCATATTAATAAATTGACACTTTCTGTCAACCAATAATTAGTACCAACTGACTAATTTATTATCAGAATAATTATGGCAAATAATATTTATACCAATGACGAATATGTCGACATGCTCCAAGTGTTTTTTGAATCCAGAAAAAATAGTAACGCTGCAGTAAGATTATATCACCAAAGACATCCAAACCGACTGATTCCTCATAGACAAACATTGGCCTCGGTGGAAAGAAGGCTTCGGAAAACTGGTAAAATTCAGCCCAATCGTGAGGGTGCTGGAAGAAGGCATAATGTCCGTTGTTAAAACTGAGGAAGCTTTACTGGAACATCTAGAATAAGACTGTGGTACAAGCACAAGACAGGTGTCCAGGCAACTGCAAGTTTCTCACAGTCTTGTGTGGAATGTAGCTCATGAAATTCTTTTATACCCTTTTCACCATCAACCCGTGCAAGAATTGAACGACCCTGATTTACCTAAACGCGTGGATTTTTGTCAATGGTACATTAATATTTCCAGGAATGACTTAAATTTCCTAATGAATATACTTTTCATCAATGAAGCAAATTTTCCTAAAGTAGGTGCAGTAAACCTTCATAATGTTCATTCATGGTCGGAAGAAAATACTCATGAAATATTTGTTTCAAGATGGAGTAGTTGTTTCTCGCAGCACTGACAAGTCAAACATTGTGTTACGCCCTCTGTGGGTGGCAGTCGTGCAACAAAGTACCTGCAGTTAGCAGGTCGCTTCCTACTGTAGCCATTTGAATGGCACAGTTGGAAGTCCGCACAACATGATGATATGACGAAGAACAGCTAGGTCGTTTGTTGGTTGTCGCACCTATGACACACTGATGAGGACTAATAAGTCTGAAACTGGTCTGTGCCTGGTGGGTAAACTGACAAACAATGCTAGCTGTTGCACTAGGTGTTGCGAGTATAATTCAATGCCGGTAGGGGCAAATAGCTCTCGGAGTAGTTGTTTCTCGCAGCACTGACAAGTCAAACATTGTGTTACACCCTCTGTGGGTGGCAGTCGTGCAACAAAGTACCTGCAGTTAGCGGGTCGCTTCCTACTGTAGCCATTTGAATGGCACAGTTGGGAGTCCACACGACAGGTGGACCCGTTGGCTCCCGCGTACAACATAATTTCAGTTTAAACGGATGGATGAGAAGTGTAGGAAATACTCTAGTAGGTCCTTTTATTCTTCCACACAGACTTGGAGCGGCCGAGTATCGTAGATTTTTTAATGAAAATCCAACATTACTAGAGGATGTACCCCTCGCTACACGTCAGGTGATGTGGTATATGCACAATGGGACGCCTGCACATAGTACGTTTGCCGTTAGAGAATGGTTAAATTTAAATTACCCAAATCGCTGGATTGGTCATGGTTGTGATGCCCCTGTGTGTTGGCTTGCACGTTCACCTGACTTAACACCTACGGATTTTTTTTTGTGGGGTCACAAAAAGTATTGTTTATGCCACTCCTGTTGCCTCCTTAGATGAATTACGCTTAAGAATATTTCAGGCAGCAGATGACCTTTGCAATAACCAAGAACTGTTTGTGTGAGTGCATTATAACTTCAACAGACGTATTAGGTTATGCTTGCAGCAAAATGGAAATTATTTCGAGAATATTCTTTAAATTTAATTTTGTATTTCTTGTTTTTCGTTTGTATTAAATTTTATTTCAGATAAATAACTTTACCTAATACATGTCTCATAGTCATAAGTTATCAAACATTTTTCTAGAAATGGGAAAATTCCCAAACTATGAAAATTCCTGGAATGTTTCCATTGAAAATTCCGGAAATTTTCTGCAATTTTCAAAAAATTGTTTTTGGAGTTGGTATTGTGTTCTACATACCATCAGCTTTCCAAAAAGACCAAATACTTATATACATTTTTGTTTATATTGGTATAAATATTGGAAAAATATAAATGATTAATCATCCGTTAGAAAAAATTTTACATGCTGAGTATACAAAACTCTATTTATCTTTATTTTTTAATAAACAAATAGTAAATACATTAAATAATTATACTAGTTTAAAAATGTAAATGTTCTTAAAAATTCATTTCAAATTTGAAAATGAGGCAATTTATGAGTCTTGTATTGCTCTCTATTATGTAGATTGTAGACTTAACAAAGATCTTTCCTCCTGAAAACGTTGGAGAGAATAGTTGATAGGCATATAAGAGACGGGGTGTTGAGGGCAAATCCTCTACACAGGTACCATATGCCTATCAGGCAGGCAGATCAGTCGACACAGCCCTTCATAGCCTAGTCTCTAGGATAGGGAGGGCGATTAACGACAAACATCTAGCTTTGGCAGCTTTTTTAGATATTGAGGCATTTGATAATACACCTTTCGAATCTATTTGGCAGTTCGCAACAGGGGCCTTGATGACACTTTATGTCGTTGGATAGATACCATGTTGAGAAACCGGACAGTAACAGCTACCCTTTCGGGAGAGACATCCAGGTGTAAGGTAGGCCGGGGCTGCCCCCAGGGGATTAGTGGTGGACGGTGCACTAGAGGGCCTTAATCGAAAGGGATTTTATACACAAGGCTATGCGGACGACTTAGTCGTTCTCATAGTCGGGAAACATAATATTATCGTTTCAGAACCCGTGAAAGAGGCTTTGAAATGGATAGATGACTGGTGTAAGGGGCAGGCACTGTCAGTAAACCCTGACAAAACGGTCGTAGTACCCTTCACCAGGAGAAGGAATTTAATTGGACCCTCTGAACCTATAATAGGGGAGAGGAGCATTAGACTTTCCAGGAAAGTAAAATATCTAGGAGTGATACTGGATAATAAGCTTACCTGGAATGCACACTTGGAAAAAGTGGTGAGTAAGGCGAAGCAGACACTGTGTGTATGCCGTCGCCTTATTGGGAGCACCTGGGGACTGAAACCAAAGATGTCATACTAGTTGTATACGTCGATAGTAAGACCTAGGATTCTTTATGGCGCTGTGGTATGGTGGCAAAAAACACAACAGACCACAGCGAGGGAAAAACTGAATAGAATTCAGAGATTGGCCTTTTTAGGTATAACGAGGGCGATGGCATTGACCCCGACAGCTGCACTAGAAATGCTAAATCTACCACCGCTGCATATAGTGGTGGAAAGAGAAGCACGGCTAGCAGCATATCGACTCAGGAATAACAACGACTGGAGGGGTAGTTCCTATTCCAGGATTATAGACACATCTATGTCGGAACCAACTTTTGGGATGGTATCTGACAAGATGGTTCCAAGGTTTCACTTCCACAAGCCTTTTGAGACACGGATAGAGGATCAAAGCAAATGGGAGGAAAAGTTTAATACTCTGGAAAGGTGGAGCCTAGTATGGTTTACAGATGGCTCCAAAATGACCAGAGGGACGGATGCAGGAATATATGGACTCAGACCCAGATGGAGTGCAAGCTATAGTCTGGGGGAGTTCCCTACCATATTCTAAGCAGAAATTTTCGCGATAATGGCGTGTCTGGCAGAGAATGTACGTAGAGGTTATAAACGTAAACTCATATATATATTCTCTGATAGTCAAACTACAATTAAAGCTTTAGGCGCACACAAGATAAGTTCAAAACTGGTGTGGGATTGTTTACAAATGCTGACTGAACTGTCCACCAACAATACAGTCAGACTGTGTTGGATGCCAGGGCATAAAGGCATTTGTGGAAATGAGAAAGCGGATGAACTTGCTAGGAACATAGGAAATACTGGACTTCAAGGCTAGAACATAGACATTCTAAGGAGCTCATGGAGTATCCTTCGAAGGAAAGAGCGAATGATTTACTGAGCTTGAATAGAATCCGGCTCAGGAAAGTGACAGGACTCACAACGGGACTCTGTCACTTTAGGAAACATCTACATAAGCTAAAGCTTGTAGACAGTCCGGTCTGCCGAGGATGTGAATTGGCGGATGAAACTTCTCTGCATATCCTGGGCGAGTGCCTGGGATTTGTACGTAGCAGAATGGTGCTCCTTGGGGACCCTACTTGGAACCCAAGGAAGTGGGAGCAGTGTCAACACGGAAGCTTTTGGACTTTGTAAAAAGGACAAATCTACCTGCTGAATAGGACTAGTAGTGGGACGCACAATATGCCTAATCAGGCCGCAGTGCTATGTGACTTATTAGGACCAACCACTAGAAGTAGAAGTAGAAGTAACAAAGATTAAAATAAGTAAGTGTAAGTGTTTTCTATTATTTGGATAATATGGTCTTTTGATATTCCAAATTAACCGAAAATCCGAAATTAACCAACAATTTTTTGAGGTTATGTTCACAGAAGTTAGAAGTAAAATTGACTCCAAGTTTACAAATTGTTAGAAATGTTCCCGGAAAATTTCCAGGGAAAATTTCTCAAGCTTCGATTTATTTCTTCCCGGAAAATTTCCGTTTTGGAAACTTTCCGGGACGGAAAATTTCTCATTACCCATCTACATTTTTCATTAATTAATAGCAAATTATTCTTAATGTTATTATTAAATTACCAGATTATTGTTATGACATCCGCCTACTTCATTTTTACAAATTTTCGCAATTACCTCTAGTGAACGATGGTGCATCTAATTTTTTTACTAGAAAACTATTGGTTTTATCGAAAAATTACAAGAGGTAAAAAAGTTTGGCAATAAATCAGTCTTCCAAATAAATATTTTTAAATAAATATTTGCTTCATATAAAAAAATTTCTAATAAAATATTGCAATGAGGTTGATTGTTTCACTCCTTTATAAAATGTGTCAATGATCGAACAAATATTGAAAAGTTGTCTCTTTATTAGTAGGATGCTCATACCAAGTTTTGTGTTCTGTGGTAAAAAATGGGTGTTCCATTAAAAACAAATCAACTTCCGGTCTAAAAACACCACTTCAATGGCCCCCAAATTGGGTAAATATGAGGTTAGGCGGAGGAGAGTTCATGTTTTTGATTTCGTAAAAGTTTGATTTTTGTGTATTATTTCTTTACTGAATCACATATCTGTCACCACTCGGCTACTCTAAGGCAAACACCAGTGTGGGAATATAACATAATTGATAAGTATTGAGGGATAACTTTCACTACTCTGTTGCAGAGAGTTGCAGTACATCCTCATTTAGGTCGAGGACAATATTTTTTTTTATGAGGCTATTCCAAAATATTTACCTCGATAGAGGCATCAAAGGTATTGAGGTATCCAATACATGTTTTATTTTTTCTAGGAATTGTTTGGTTGGATAGCAGTGAGAAAAATTCATAATGATGAAATTACCATCAAAATCAGTCTTAAACTTCATTGAATGTGATCCTTTCTCAAATTTGACTACTACAATTTTATTAAAAATTATCTGTGCACAGAAATCTCTTTTTCTTAGTCCATTCATATGGACAGAAAAATTTTTCGTGAATAATTGTCAGTCCAAAATAAAAATTTTCTGACATCTTCTGTTGCCTTAAAATTGAGTTCACAACATTGCCAGTATTTCTTCCAGCGATGCCTTTGTGCCACCAAATGCAGAGCAGAAGCTTAGAACTATGGATATTCGGCTTTGACGACGATGTGCAATGTACATGCATAGTCAGGCTTGCCCCATGATTTTTTTTGATATGATGCAAAAAACATTTCCCTTTCTGTCGTTGAAGCAGTTGTTCACGCGTATAATGATGTTGTTTGATGTCTCTCGGCACCGAGTGTTCTTGCTTTTAAATCATTTTTAGTGCTTTCAAATGTTTCAAAACTGTTGTATCAACTGTAATAATTCTGCAAATTCCGCCAGTATCTGACATGAGTCTTCATGAACTTATGTTTCCAACCCTTCATCTTCAAACTGTTTCGGTGCTCTAGAGGATTCTTTATCTTCAATGTCAAAATCATTATTTTTGAAGCATCTGAACCAATTTCTGCATGTTGTTTGCTACAGATCATGGCCACCGTAAATCTCAACAAGAATTACATGTGCTTCAGCTGCAGATTTCCTATGAATAAAGTGATGTGGTAAAATTCTTTACAAATACTTTTTCTGTTGAAAAATTGAGAACTTATTCAACGTTCCTATACATTGATCTAATGATGACATCGTGTAATGGGTATATAATATTTGGTCTTCTATAATGAGCCGCAGATGGGTGGTAACTTTTTATGTGGGCTGTTATGATTTTTTGGTCACATTTAGTTTTTCGTGTACACCTCTGTTTTCCTTGATAGAGGCACAAATAGGTGGTTTTTACTATGCACAACACAATTCACTTAAAGAAGACTCATTATTGTAACTTGAACTATCCAATAAAAATAATTGCCACATGCATGTATTCGCATTACTTTTTGGTAAATTAAAAATATAAATGCACATTTTTTTAGATCCATCGTTGTCAGTGTGCCCTCGATTGTTCCTCGTTTGATGTCCATCATTTTTTGCAAGCTTTCTACTGGTATAATCAAGGGACCAATAATTTTCCAACAACAAGATATGATATTATTTTTTTATCTTGACAAGATGGCTTCGTCGAATGTCTTTGTTTCTACTTGACTTCTTGTTGTTTAATACCCTTCTTTTCATATTTCTGTATCTTCTCTTGATAATAATTCTAGGCATCGTCTGGAAAAATGGAAATATCAACTTGCATTATCTAAAAAGGAAATGTTAAATTTGTATTGTGCAGTCAATTTAACTCCGCTTGCAAAATTCGTTTACTAAACTTTGAATACGTGAATTCCTCGTAACTCGCCTCTATATCTGTAAAGTGTTTACAGCGGTGGTCATGGTTACTGTCGCGCAGCAGTGAAAGACAAAGTGGGAGTAGCCCATATTTACTATGCAATTTGGTCTCTGTTTAGTCCGACTGTAACCAAATAATAGCTATCCACCGCATTTTTTTCTTAATAAGAGTAATTTGTTCAGATGTGGTATAAAATTTTGTTACATATATACATATTGTTTCGTGTTTTTTAAAAAATTTGAAAAGTTTAAATTGATTGTAGCACTTGTAAAAATCAATGGTGCGAGAAATACCAAACTTTAATGAAAAAGTATTGAAAAGTTTATTTCGGACAAAAGCAGAAGAATGAACTTTCACTATAAAAAATAATGTTGAGTACATTTTCCCTATATTTCAATAGTAGGTACTTAGAATAAAGCTACCCAATTATATTTGATTTTTTTCTCAATAGGTTAACCTAAATTTTTCCGCCCTCTCTGGTATGGAAGTCAATAGCCGCCACTGGTCCTACCTTTTCACTAATTACAAAAGTGTCATTAGGAATGCTGTCGTCATCATAAAAGTTGCTACAATCACTATATTAATATACAATACTCCACAATGTCTGCAATATCTACAACATTTTTTTATGATAATTTCAAAATTAAATTAATAATAAATAAAATTAATCACAGTAACCATGCCGTTCTGCTCTTGTTGTCGGTTTGAATTTTGATTTGGAATCACTGATTTTTTTTATCCACAATCCACCTTACAAGCGGACTTCTATCCACACATATCAACCAAATTTTTTTTAACGTTTGTGAAGCTTGTGGATAGTTAAAAAAAATTTTGAAAAAAATTATTTTGGAAAAATGTTTTCCATTTTTTGTTAGCACCATTAACGTTTTTTGATGAAGAAAATATGGATTATTGCTAAAACATTTTTAACTTAAAAAAATGAATAAAAAGTGAAGAATTACTTATTACATTGATTTTCAGCAAAAACAACAAATTTAAACATTCCGGGCACTAAGAAAAAAAAAATCGCAGCGTTTTGAAATTATCAGGGTTTCTTTAGGACACTTTGAGGTTAAAAAGTTACAGTCTATATCCTTAGTTTATTCATTATTTGCAGTTATGCCAAGTTATTCAAATATTCCTAATTATGCAATTTTTTACCTTTTTTCTAACCAACATTTTAACTGATTTTTTTTTTTTTTATCAAAAACCCATAATTAAGACTTGTAGAGAATGCTTTGTAGTTTTTAAAACCCTGCTTGGATTTTCTGTATGACAAACAGCTCTTTGAAAATCACCCAAAATTTTGGGATTTTTTTAATATCCCTTATTATGTCCCTTAATTTCTGTGCCTATTGTATTACCTTAATCATTTAATATTCTTTATCAGAAGCCACACTCAAAAATTCTTCAATATGTGCTCTTTCCAATACTGCACCTTTTTTTGCTTTCTATCCTCTCGATTCACTCTTCAAATAAGCAGTAAGCTTGTTATATATTCCAATATTTATATTTTTGTAGACCTTTATAGTAGCTTCAACATCGAATACTTCAACCACATAGATGAAATTGCATATTTTTTCTTCAAATTTAAAAAATACGATAGAATGACTTCTTCGTTTATTGTCATTCTCCATTTTCCCTCCATTCATTAAATTCGGCGAACATTTTTTTGTAATGTCTCCTGTCCTTCAAAAACAGCCACAAGAACACAATTACTTTCTTGCATTTTTACCAACTTCAGATAGAACTGTAAATAATTGATAATAAACAACACACCATAGCAACCAGTAGGTATAACAAAACCTACAACGTTTCATTGAGTACTAGTAAGAAATATCAAGTCATGCGAATATTTTTTTATTAAATTCCAATAATTCTGACTCCACAAATATGATTGTGATGCGATTATGGATAAAGCATTGTATTGCATTCGTCTTTTAATTGTCTTTTATCCACTTAAGGATATTTAACGTTTGAACCACCTTCTGCTGTTTAAACATTCTTGCGTGGATAAAATGCTACTTAAAACACTTATGCAATAAATAACTATTATTTTGTAAAGTTTTATGGAAAGTTTCATATGGAAAACTAAGGTCAGCTACTTATATTGCCACATCTTGCCTACCTCTTTGTAAACATACAACCAAATTCAGAGTATCTATCAGGGCTTTGATATTTTTGAGATGATATCCCAGTATAATGCATAAACTGTCATAGGACGGTGATGTGGCAAACAGAACCATAGGTGTCGGTTTAAAAGGTTATAACCGCAGAAAATAACCTAGTATATGGCATTGTGAAAGTATTTTTTTGATTTGTTGTTGGATACTGTGTTTTACCTTAGAGCAGGCACACTAAATTGACGTCATCCGTAAAGTGTTGAGGCTTTATATCAATAATGCTTTGTATCCGTTATTTCAGCAAGTACAGGGACAAGGAGAAGCTGGACTTTATTTCTGTTATAAAGTCTTTCGGTAATGAGGTGTTCAAGAAAATGTCACGTCCTGAACGTCTAAACTTCTGGGCCAAGGTAGCCGCCAAGTTGCACACCATGGGCTATAGTACAAAATCAAATGAGATTTATATTCTGTGGGGCCATATGCTACGTTCGGCCAAACTTTCGTGGGCACAAGAGGACAGAAAGCCTTATGTTGGGGACAAAGAGATCATAGAATTCATGACAGACGTGATAAAGGAAAAGGAGAAGTCTACGCAAGATTGCCAGTTGGATTTGAATGGGGATGAAGATGCAACGCTTCAGGAGGATTTGAATAATTATGAAGGAGAGGACTCATATAATTATGAGGAAGATGAAAAAGTTAGCGCGCAAGATCTGGAAAATTTCGAGGAGAGTTTAAAAGACGAGGAAGAATCTCTTCATCAGTCATATGACGATATTGTCGAGAGTGGCAGTAGGGATGATAGTAATGAACATGTTTCATTAGATGAGTACGATTACGTGTCATTAGAGGATATTCAGAAGCAGTATGGAAAACAAGTTTTTGTAAATCCAAAGCCACCTGCAATAAATGAGGTATGTGAACAATTATTTATTAAAATTATTTTATATTTTTTTACAGTTCCTAAGAATTATACTTCGACATTAGAAATAGAACTTATACGGGGTGTAAGTTTAAATGGGGCTCATATACAGGGTGCCCCGAAATTCATGCAACAAAATTTGGTTATATATTCTTAAGACAAATTTAGGGGACCCGTATTTTTTCTTTTTGCCAACTGGCCCCCCTCTTTTGGAGTTACAACATCCTAAAATCTGCCCTTAAGAAGTCTTTTTTATATCTCAAAACCATGTACAAAAATCACTGAATTTGGTATACAAGAGTTTTATGACATGTGGAATCTCACAGTGCTTTATGGTGAGAAACTCCCTTAAGATACTTTTTCGTGGGCCCCCTTGCCTTTGGAATCAGAAAAATTTGGTCGCAAATTTGATTTTTTAAAAAAGTATTAGCTAGAAAGCCATTGAATTTAGAAACTTTTTTGTCTCTTGATATTTGTTTCGTAAAACGCAATGTTTTTGCGGAAAATGGCGAATCACGATATTCGTTCGATCACATTCTGACATTTTTCTCGAAAACATTTGCGTTTTACGAAAAAAGATAAAGAGACAAAAAGTTTCTAAATTTAATGGCTTCCTAGTGGACAGATAATTTTTAAGAAATTTAAATATGCAACCAAATTTTTTTGACTCCAAAGACAAGGGGGCCCATAAAAAATTGTCAATGTAGCACCATGATTATTATTGTAAAAGTAAAAAAAATCGCCAAAATTGGGGTTAAAAAACATTACTTTTTAGGGAATTTTTTTGGGGTTTTTAAATTGGGTATAGGACCTTCATAGAAAACTCCATGTTATGTAGAATCATCACCAAATTTCATCAAAATCGGTTCAATAGATATTGCATAATAATTCTGCAATCCAAATTTAAAAAAAAAATTGCAAATTTTCAAAATTTTGCACAGCAAAAACCAAGGCCTTTAAATACTTGAAAATTTAATCGCATATAGAAGGCCTCTCAAGCTTTCAAATGTTTTTCTGAAAAATTCGAATCCGTCGATTAGGAGAGCTCTGGTGCTTGTTTAAACATTGGTCGAATTTTTGTACTTATAAACAATTAGAATAACTTTGTGAATATTTAACCAAATCAATTTTTTTAAAATATTATGTGACTAAATTTTCAAGTATCTAAGGGCCTTGGTTTTTGCTGTGCAAAATTTTGAAAATTTGCAAATTATTTTTCAAAATCTGGATTGCAAAATTATTATGCAAAATCTATCGAACCGATTTTGATGAAATTTGGTGTGATGATTCTACATAACACGAAGTTTTCTTGAGCCAAGTATGAAGGTCCTATACCCAATTTAAAGACCCCAAAAAATTCCCTAAAAAGTAATGTTTTTTAACCCCATTTTTGGCGATTTTTCCGAATTTTACAATAATAATCATGAATCATTTAATTTGTAACTAGTCATATTTTGTAAAAAATTAAATTACAAACATTTTTTTCCTCTTCCATTTTCGCCTAAAATCAACTCTTGAAAAGATAAGTAGGAAGAAAAATATGACATTTTTGGAATTTTTTTAACATATGCCGCCAAAAGTTAAGCCCACGTTATTTTTTATGCACATAGAAAATTTTAATTTCTAGTGATATTTGAAAGCCAAAAAGCCAAAAATATATACGATTCACCCAAACCAAAACAGATACCGCCTAGTCTATAAAAGAAAATAAAAAAATCAATCAAAACGTGTAAAGAAATTTATACCACCCCATTTAAAAAAAAATTATCGATGACGTCAGCACTCATTTAATGACGAAAAAAAAAAAAATTTGCGTCAGTATAAAGAAAATAACATCGAATTTAAAAATATATGTATATACTTTACAGGGTGTCCAAAAATGGTTAACCGAGTTATAGCTCGGGGCCTTTATAACAGAGTTAAACAGAGTGTATAATTGAGAAAACTTTTTTTTTTACTTTATCATTAATCTGCAATTTCTGGACCATAGAGTAGGCCCCCCGCAACACTGGCGGCATCTTCTGCTGCGACTGATTGCCTTCACTAAATCCTCCCTTCACGGGTCATGTGAGTTTTGACTTCAGCGGCACGCACGCGTTCGGCACCTTCGATCTCGCAGTGCTAATCAGAATTTCTTTCTACCTTGATGCCTATTGTATTCCGGTAAATTGCCCATAACTTCCACAATTATTAGAGTTTCAATATAAAATTTACACACAATATTCTTAAGTCTACAAACTTTAATGAACAAAAAAAATTGAAACAAACATTATTTTCTACTCGGATATTCCCCCTTAATAAGTTTACAGATTCTGTTTGGCCCTGACTCATGTCAAGAAAACAAATTGCATCTATAATCTTTTAATATTCCTAGATTGTTGCACACATTCTTGTATTTTTTTTGTGAGATTCTAAACTGATCATTTAGAACATAATCAATTCTTGTTTTGCCAAAAGTTTTCTCTTTAATTATGATCTGAATATTGTATTACAAAATCCATGTTTTTTTTTATTAGCTTACGCAGATTGTAAATGGAAAAATTCCATTCAATTCAACAAACTTTTTTCAGTGGAGATATACAAACACACCATATCATCACAAAATATTCCACTAAATACTACAATAAAATGAAACCTGATGAAACACAACACTATCAGTGGCGGCTTGTCGTATGAAGCAACTGAGGCTGGACCTCACTGTAAAATTTGGCTCTCACACCGTTATATTTTAATATCTACTATTCTACAATTAACCTAAATCAACAGTTAGGTAAACTAATTTCCAATTACCTATTACATTTATCAAAAATCATCAGCGCGGCATTGGGTACTGTTACTCCCCATCACAGTGAGGCCAGAATTTCTTTGCCTGTAGGCGCGTCACACTTGCCTACAATGTACTACTTTCCCCTCCACGCGAGGCGGTTAAAATAACGTGATTTACGGGGGAACTTAGGCCCACTTAAAGCTGCTTATACTTGTCATGTAGTTTCAGTTCGCGGTTAATGTACGCGTCGCATAGTACGCGGGTAGTGTCTGATGTCAGTGTGAGGGAGATACAAAGGCTTTAAGGATAAGGACAAAGCAGGTATTAATTTAAAGTAAATAAAAAAACAATTTCCTTAACAACAAAACAAAGTAAGACTAAATTTAACGAAATTTAATAGATACCTATAGGTAGCTAATAATGAATCTCTCTCACGATATTGCTTTATCTCTTGTAAAGCTTTTTTCAAGAAGTTAACTACTGCTCTAAACAAATTAAAATCGCTAGTCAAAGAATTTCTGAATTAAGAACTGAAGAAAAATTAAAAATATTTTTAATTATGCAAAAAATATTACTGGACTACCAAGTAAAAGGGGCAAAAGTGGCGACGAATTGAAAATATTTTCGAAATATATTTCCCTTTAATTAAGTACCTACCATTTTGGGAATTTACATGATTTAAATTTTCCTGCTTTAGTAGATTCCTTAAAATTTCACGAATATGCAAACAAATTTCCCGACAAATCGTTTGAATGTTTATTACGAATGTATCCAAACGTTTTTGAAATAGATAGGTTGGAAAGCGAATTTAATATTTTGTATAGAGATGAACAATGTCGTAATTTAGAGGTCCAAAAAAACCGGTAGAAATATTATGTGAGGAATTTAAAATGGTATTTTCGGAAACATACAAATTGTTTTGCTCAGTTTTAACAATAATTACTGCAACAAGTGTCGGTAGGAAGAAACTTTTCGTGTCTTAAGCGCATTAAGACTTACCTAGGTTAAGAAATATCATGGCACAAGAGCACTTAAACAACTTATCAGTGATGGCGATAGAAAAAGAATTATTGCAAAGTCTTAGTGCCGATTCCCAATTTTATGAAGACATTATAAGTAAATTTGCAAATTTAAAAGACAGACGAATAAATCTGTTTTATAAACACATTCACTATGTTTTTAAAATATTTTGTTAAAAGTTAAGCCTAACGAAAAGCTGGCGGCGTTGTTTTATATGTAAATATATGTTAGATAATTTTTTTTTCTCATAGCTGCGCTCGGTACGTAATTGCCAGTTGTCGAAACTAAGTGACTTTTGAGTCACGTAGTGTATTGTGTATTGTTTGAGTTTTGCTAACTGCAATTTCTAAACATGCTTTATTTAAGGTAGGCCGACAAAATTTTACAAAAGTCCAGAACCAGAGACCGGATGTAGTGTATCCGAAGGATTTTGGTGCGCTGATTACGAATCCGAGCTCAGAATTGGTCCATCGCCCTAGGTTCTGGAGATATTCTAACCTAAAATGCAAAAATCGCGTTTTTTCGCTATATTCGGGGTCAGATTACAACGTGAATTAATTTTTTTTCTAAAATCCTGTTAAACCACCCTACTAAGCGCACTTCGATTTTTTTGAAAATCTTTTTTTTTCCATAGAGATATGATAGTTTGAAGTTTAGTACTTCAGCGATTTCGTTACAACATGGAAATAAACAAAATTTATCCGAAGACGAGATATAAAGTACTTATATGTTTCTTGAGTCGCTGAATTTGAAAATATCGGCGGACCTGCTCCATAACCTCAATATTTCAAAATTTTCTAACCTAAAATTGAATACTATACACTGAGCTCGTAAAGTTTGGAATAAATTCGAAAAATCGTTATTGAAGGGTTTTGAAAGGAAATCCTCGGACACGTCAACTTTAGTATATAAAATGTCACTTTTTTCAGCCATCGACTTTTTTTTTGTTTTGTTTGTTTTTGATGTATGACGTCATCGGCAATTTTTTTAAATGGCAGCCCATATTTTTTTACACGGATTTCGATAGAGCACATTTTTCTGAGTACGAATATGTCAAAAACGTATGACCTTCAAGATGGAAGTTTTCGAGATATTCGGTTCCAAAGTTTCAAGAATACATTATACAAGCGATGACAAAATACTAATCATTTATCAAGGAAGCGCTGGAAAAATTACAGTTTTGATAGTTGAAGTTTGTCCTCGCAAGTTTGTGTTTTATTTTAAGTTGATTAATCATTATTCTATCAGAATTCATTTTATTTGAAAATGGTCCGTCGTTTGAGTGAAAGGGAAAGAATCGAAATTTTTATGATCAGTTACGGAGCATGAATATTATGTCAAAAACGTACGACCTTCAAGATGGAAGTTTTCGAGATAATAGACAGTTTAAAACACAAACTTGCGAGAACAAACTTCAACTATCAAAACTGTAATTTTTCCAGCGCTTCCTTGATAAATGATTAGTATTTTGTCATCGCTTGTATAATGCATTCTTGAAACTTTGGAACCGAATATCTCGAAAACTTCCATCTTGAAGGTCATGCGTTTTTGACATATTCGTACTCAGAAAAATGTGCTCTATCGAAATCCGTGGAAAAAAATATGGGTTGCCATTTAAAAAAATTGCCGATGACGTCATAGATCAAAAACAAACAAAACAAAAAAAAAGTCGATGGCTGAAAAAAGTGACATTTTATAAACTAAAATTGACGTGTCCGAGGATTTTCTGTCAAAACCCTTCAATAACGATTTTTCGAATTTATTCCAAACTTTACGAGCTCAGTGTATGAAGCAGATACCTATGTATACAAACTGTTACATTCGGATGCTAAGCTCATGACAGGTTCATCATAATGCGCTATAACGTACCAAACGTTAACCTAAATACGCAATAACCAGCGAGGGTTAAACCCACGATAGGTTAACCTAAATGCGCAGTAACCTGTGAGCGCTGAACCTTAGTACTAAACTTCAATCTATCATATCTCTGGAAAAAATTGATTTTCAAAAAAATCGAAGTGCACATAGAAGGGTAAGAGTGGTACTTTAAGATGGTTTAACGCGATTTTAGAAAAAATAATAATTCACGTTGTAATCTGACCCCAAATATGGCGAAAAACCGCAGATTTTTGCACTTTTAGGTTAGAATATCTCCAAAACCTAGGGTGATGGATCAATTATGATCTCGTATTCGTAATCAGCGCACCAAAATCCTTTTGGGTACACTCGGTCCGGTTTCTGGTTCTGAAAATTGTCGGCCTGTGTAATTGATTGATACTGAATTTATTCCATTTGGCTGTTCCACACTGTATAAATCGGCTATTTCATTCTATTGTCAGCATCAGAAAATCAGCATACATACCAGTATGTAATAATAAATTATGTGCTCATACAGGGTGTTCCAGGATTAATGATTGTTGAGAATAATCTTTAAATTTCAACTTAAGTGAAATAGCTGGTGTATACAAATAAGCTGTGGTAGATTTTGTTTTTCTTTGAGTGGTGAAGCAAATCTATTATAATTAAAGGATGTTACAATTTATGTTCTTTCTAGGTTATTGAAATCTCAGATTCAGGAGAAGAATAAGCCGTTTTATTTATTTTTTCAAATTTTTGTGAAAAATTTTAAATTATGGCAAAGGTGACTTAGGCCTCCAAATATTTTTAATTAAGAGTAGAAAAATGTACTGCCATTAAGTGTTATTGAAATGTAATATTTACTTTAATAAGTAGATGAATTTTTTTGTTTAACCATTGTTCTGATTTCATTTTCATTTCATAGGTACATGTGTGTTATTAGTTAGTATTATGTAGGCTATTCAAATTGTTTTTATATGTTTATTTTTCCATGTCAAATAAATTTTTTATTCAATGTGTTTTGATGTATTTTTTTTACAGAGGTCAATATAAAAGTCCCACACGTGAGTTCATAGGATATTTTTTAGACCAGAAATCGAGAGTATTGGAGTTGCCTGTATTTCATATTACAAATAGCAGAAAATAGACCCATTTTTATTTATATCTTTTTAAAACGAATTTTCAAAAATTGTCAAGAGAAAGTACCTTTGTTTTTAAAAATATTTACTTAAGAAAGTTATTGAGAACTAAAAGTTATGACAGATCGTCAGTTTTCAGTTTGAATTTGAATAATGTTTTATTGTAACGTGTGATGGTAATATAAATAGCTAGAGGATTTCACAGTGTCTAATGACACTTAGAGTGTACGATAATTCAATAAACATAGAATCTAAATAAAAAATTTAGATAAATTTGGAGCGAATATATTGAAGATGAATTTTTCGAGACAAAACGTTTAAATTTGGTTCGGGCTGAGGCAGTACGGTATTGGGGTTCACGAAGGTTTGCAAAAAATGTAATAAAATTTCCAGAGCCGTATTTAAAAAAATTAAGTTGATGGTCCTGGAGAGACGAAAGGTTACATATAAAAATTGATTATGCCATTCGATAGAGGGCAAAAAGTTGCCATGAGAAAGTGTTGTTCTTTTTTTAATATCACCTCAAACAAGGCTGAAATGAAACAAAAACGAATTTACAAAATTTCGATTTTTTTCCAAATATTTTGAAAACTAATCATGTTAGCCTAGATTTTTTAGAGGCATAATGTTGGTCCCCTGATAATGCAACTTTGCCCCCATTTAAGTTACTTCGTATCTCTCACCGTTTCCGAGATCCCTGTTGTGAGAAGCAAATTTGTAACAGCCTGTATTTAAAGAGGGGTCATCAAGAAGAACCAACTTAATAAAGACCTTGATGAAGACACGTGGATACAAATTACAAAAAATGAAACGGCACAAAATATCCGATACTGTCAAAGGTATATAATAATAATAATAATAATAATTTATTTAATCCATAAAATCATAAAACATGACATCAGACAGGTCAATAAAAGTCAGTTTACAAAACTACAACACATAAAACAGAAAAAAGTAAAAAATGTGAGTAAAATATATATTTTTTTTTTTATTTTTTTTTTTTAAGTAACAAACTCGTGTATATTATAAAAACATTTCCTAATTAGATAACTCTTAAGTTTAGTTTTAAAAAGATTATAATTTAATTCAGTCTTAATGTCTAGAGGTAACTGATTCATGAATTTAATACCCATGTATGACGGAGATTTTTCATAAAACGATGTTCTATGAGAAGGTATTCTTAATATATTGCCATATCTAGTCTGGTAACTGTGACTGTCAGCGTTTCTAGTAAAATAACTTCCATTTTTTAGAACCTCTAATATGCACTTATAAATATAAATACAGGGAAAAGTTAATATATTATTTTCTATAAAGTAGGGCTTACAAGAAGTTAGTGAAGGAATTCCAAATATTAATCGGATAATTCTTTTTTGTGAAATAAGAATTCTATTAACATTGACGCTACTGGCACTACCCCAAACAATAACATTAAATGACAAGTGGCAATAAATTATTGAGTAATAAATGTCAATAAGCTTTTTGGTATCAAATATAGACATTAACTGTAGTAAAGCATAGTAGCCACTATTTAACATTTTGCACACATATTCAACATTACTGTTCCAGCTCATATCACAGTCAATAAAAGTACCTAAAAATTTAGTAGTATCAGATAGTTTGATTATTTTATTATAGGGAACATATACACAGTTTGAGTTTTAAATTTCCTAACTTCCAAAGTAAAAATATACTGGGTGTCCCATTTAAAATAACCAAGTTATTACTGTTAAAAGTTGAGAAAAGTATTCAGCAGTTTTTTTGAACACCCTGTACAATACAAAGTGACGAACGATAGTTATAATAATTTATAACTACAAGGATCAAAAATACACTCCAAAGCTACTTCCTTAAAATAATTTTTTTATTGCTGATATTAAATTTGTACGCTAAGCCTGCACTTTCACTAAAATTGAAATATCACAAGCAATAAGTTCTAGAACCTTTAATAAAGTTCAACTATTTTTTTACGGTGCTTTCAAAAATGCAGTAAAATACAGGATGTTCCATTTAAAAATACATAACTTTGATATGCTACACTTTTCCTGGACACCCTGTATATTTTAAAATGTAGCCATAATCAACACGTACCCAGCTAAACAGGTTTCTATAACATTTGCCGTTTGGTCCCTAGTGACCGAGGCATTACTGGCAGCCCACCCTGTATTTAATTTGGCTTGCCCAATATAAAAAATTTTGGGTAAGGGACCCACTTATACCAATGGGTTATCCAAAAGTCCCGGCAAGGCAGAAAAACTTTCGAATAATGCATTTTGGATAAAAATGTTTCAGACAAAAGTGTAAGGATTTTGACCTGGCTATCTGATGGTGACCTTGGATTTGACCTTCAAGGTCATTTGAAAGTTAAGTTTTTTAAATGGGAACCCCTATTTTTTATTGTGGATTTGGAAAAAGCAGGAAATTTTGTATAACTATGACCTTGACCACAACCCTCAAGGTCATTCCAAGGCCAAAGTTGTTTTTTTATTGGTAACCCCAATTTTTTATTACGGATTTAGAAAGAGTTGAAATTTAACCCTCATGTACGACCATGACTACGACTTTGACAATGACCCTCAAGATGTCAGTCAGGTTAATTTGTTCGAAAGTTTTTCTGCCGTACCGACACTTTTGGATAGCCCTGTACAGGATGTCACCTAAATGGTGGTGATTTAATCAAACTTGCTTAAACGAAAAATGTTTCAAAAAAAGTTACAGGGTGTTAAAGTTTACTTTTTATTTCTTTTTCTCCTTAACATAAATAGAATCCACTTAATCAATTTGAGCAAAATTTGCTGTTGCTTAGTTTCTCTTCATGAACTATGTTAAAATGAACGCCCTGTATGATTTAACCTAATAGGACCACACCATTTGGGTTCTAGATCATACCATTGAAGTATGTAACATTTGTTAAATGTTAAAATCCTATATTTAAATCAGCTGGTTTTACGAAACAAAAAAAAATATGTATTAAAAAATTTATTCATTCTATAATAACAATTAGTTAAAAAACATACCTAGATATAAAAATTAAAATCACAAACAATTAAATCCGACCAGGCAAGGCTCAGATCACCTATATTATTATATATAAGTACATCTTGAATTAAATTAAACTGTGTAAATGCTTCAGTCAAAAAGAATTTAAAAACTTAAAACTAATGCTGACTACTTTCTGAAAACTTGACCCTCCTTTGGCGGGTATCGATTTCATTGCTCTCCGCGTCGCTCAAGTTACCGTCTAAGCTCTGAACGATGGAACTAGTAAAGCTAAATCTATCGGAATCGTTTTCAGTCGATTCACTAACAGTGGAACTCAAATCGATATCCCCGAACTTCCTGGCATCAACAAATTTTATTTCGCCCGCTTGTACGACGTATATGCCTTTCTTGTTATACCCGACATACCTAAACTTATCCACTTCCAACCTGACACTGTCCAAACTCGTAATGGAGTCACTGCTGCTCTCGTTGCAAGTGTCCTCGTTTATTTTAACAATTTCTATGGCGGCGAACTGAACAATGTATAAATAGGGCTTGCTGAAGTGAAAGGCGAGCGGTAAATGTGTAGATTTGATCTCTGTGTTCCTAGACGACCTGCCGTACTCGTCGACAAATACTGAGAATTCGTTGAAGCACAGTAAGTACTCTTTCGGGTTCTTGGAAATCCGCAGTATAGCTAGCGGGAACGATCCCATTTTGTAACATTTCACCGCTTGCTTTAACTTGACATCTGATAAATCTAAGAACTCGTCCGCTTGGAACGTCTGCAAGTCGATCTCGAAGAACTTGTTGGCTCCCACTATTAACGTGTATTCAGTGAACAAGGCGCAGCTAGTAGGTTCGGCAGTGTCCAGAATCCTCTGCGGCACCAAATCCGATGTCTCCATGTCATAACTTAAGATAATAAGTTGTTTCGAGGTAGCTATGCACACTTTTTGGTGAGTTGGGAATTTCGATACTTGTAATATGTGAAAACCGTTCAAATTGTTAACGTTCACGTTTGTGTACTTAAGTCGCGGCTTGGTGCACTGGGCGCACTGCGATACGTTTATTAGGTGGTTTAAATCGCAGGATATGAGAGTGTTTTTGTCATTCACGATCATGAGGACGGTGTTGGTGTTTGGCATTATAGAAATGTGGTGTACTGCTGTTAGTCCCTCGATGTGCAATAAGTTTTTGTCATAGTAAGCGTAAAGGCCTTTCTCAGCGCCTATTATTTTTATATTTTCTGTTAAATCGACAACACAATTAACATTCACGTCTTCAGGGAGGCTCAGGAGCTTGTCGAATTTCGGTGTTTCGAAATCCTCACCGTAAATTTTTTGTAGAGCTAAAACAAGGAGAAATGTGAAAAAATCATACAGGGTATTTCAATATTCTACCAAAAAAATGTACAGACAGTTCTGATTTTATTTTTTATATTATTTTTCATACTCAGTTTGAACAGTAAATATAAGTGTAATGATTTTTGCAAAGAAATAATGAAATTTCAACAAGAGCACTTGTACGTATAGTTATTCACAAAATATTTTATTTCCCCTACTCGTTTGGCTTTTGTATAGGGTGTTCCAAATTTCACGTAAAATTTGAATTTTGTAGCATTTGTGTGGTAGTGTTGCCAACGAAAAAAAAATGACAGCGTGACAGCTGACAGCTGAGGGTTACTAAAAATGGAACTCTGCACGAAAAACAATGCATTTTCATTGTTGACCAATATTTTAAAAATAATGAAGGTTTGGCAGCTACAATTCACAATTTTCGTACAAAATATAGTCAGAATAGTGATTTAACTTCATAAACTGTGAAAAGAATTGAAAAATTCGGGGCGACTGGATCAATTAATGATCTTAAACACTCTGGCCGTCATTCGACAAGCCGTTCAACACAAAACGTCGAAGCAGTTCGTGAGAGCGGTGCTGAGAGTTCAGGAACATCAATTTGGTACCATGGTCAAAAACTGGTCATTTCGAGAAACTCTGCAGCATATGAACTGAAACCTATTGACCATGCAGAGCGAAGAGAATTCGTTGAATTGAACAAAATTGTCGCGTTTAGTGTTCAGAATGATTGTTGAGAAACAAATGAATCTACGTGTCACTAATGCGGATTTTGGACTGTAGGCATCATTGGACCATACTCCTTCAAAAATGCAGTGGATCAGGCAATAACAGATAATGGTGCTCGCTATCGCAACATAATATTTCAATTTTTTTTCAAGATATGAATGTAGACGAGATGTGGTTTCTACAAGATGGTGCCACATGCCATACAACCCGAGAAACAATTCAATTGAATGAATGAATCATTTCCTGGTCGTGCAATTTCCCGTTTTGATCAGAATAGACTGCCCGGATAATGTGACTTAACACCGTGGGACTTTTTTCTTTGGGGTTTTTTTAAGTCTAAGGTTTATGCCAACAAGCCCATGACCACCGAAAATTTCGACAAAAGAGCGTGTATGTGCCATCAAAGCCATGCAGGCCATTCACCCGATATGCTATTCCATACGTAACCCTATACTGCATACTTTATGAATCGATAAATAATTTACAATTATTAAATTTAAACTTTTGTTTTCTATCAATAATAATTCGTTAGTGAATTTTGGAACATCCTTTACATAAAAAATAAGACTGAAGGCATTTTTAAGCCGGCACCAGACACATTATGAATACTTGCAAGTAGAGGCACTTGCCATGTACACTAAAACTGCTTTATCTTTTCCATTGCGTCACAAGAAAGATTGGAATGAACTAAAACGAAAAATCCTAGTCAAATTAGTCAACGTTTTCATTTAATTGAAATGTCATCTTCACCATTCCCAAATTTGGATATCTCTCAAATTTTATTACTGGTTGCCTATATCATTACATTTAGGTACCTATTATACAGGGTGTTAATTAAGTATGTACAATAAATTCAACAGACGATTATTTGAGTGATTTTAAGACAAAAAGTTCATATAAACATTGGTACGCAGATGCTTCGTTTTGAAGATACAGGATGTTAAACTTTTGTAAAGAAATTGCTATTTCGTAAATATCTTATATACCCTTTACCCAATTTTGTTGTAATTTGGCAGTGTTATTTGTACTTTATGTTATTTTGATGTTACATATTAATAAAAAATTATAAAAAAATTATAATTTCCATCTTTGATGCTCTTCCTCCTCTGATTTTTTTTCATTTGCTAGGAATCGCCCTATAAATTACTGAAACTATTTATATACAGGGTGATTCACAAATGGTGACCGAAAATGAAATCTCATATTCTTTGGTAAATTTTTAAGGGGTTTTTCCTATAAAGTTTTTATCTAGGACGCCTCATTAAAAAGATACAGGGTGTTAAACTTAAAAAAATATTTACAATTTTTTAAAATAATTTAAAAACTATACTCCGCGATCGAAATTATAGAGTGATTCATCGCTAGCTCTTGGACTAGTAAGGAGGATGAGGCGTGCGGGGATCGAAAATGTAGAAAATATGGAAAAAATATAATAAAACATAACATCTATTATTTTTAGAGGTTTTATCGAGAAAACTTCAAAAATATTTTAGTAACATTTTGTTTTTAAATTTTAAGTGTTCTATAAAACGATGCCGTCTTGGGCATCGATAACCCACCACCACCCGGCTTACACCGCCGCACAATATTGTAGTGTTTACTATTAATATATTTATTTAAGTAGGTACTTACATATATTATAATAATTATCTCACGAATATTATCACTGCCACATAATCACTTTACTATTAATATATTTAAATACTTACATATCACATTATATATTTCACATATCACTGTTGCTATCACTATCACTAGAATCATCTTCACCCAAATGAATAATGACTGGTTCTATGAACACTTCTACCGCTGTATCAAGATCCCACATACGTTGTTCCTCTTTCTGTGCATGTCCAATACACTTACACCATGTTTCAGCAGTGACGTGATTAATAGCATCCTGTAATAATAATTTCATGTCGTTTATTTTAAAGGTGGTGTTCGTTTTCGTTTCGTGCGATTTAATTCTTTATTTGTGCCCAAACCAACTCAATTGGGTTTAATTCACAGTGGTATAGCGATAAACAGAGTACACGAATTCCTCGATCTTTGGCCATCTCATCCACTACATACTTAATGTATTGACCTTTTTCTCTTTAGCATACTATTCTGATTCCATTTCAAATATCGAAAATTCATGTCACACATTATTCTTCTAAGAACCTTATCAGAGAAATTAGGAATATCCTCATCTTCAGCTATTGCAGCTTGAATTTTCTTTATCGTTGGTATTTCATTTCTAAAGAAAAATCCATGAATTTTCCTACGTATGGAGTATTTCACGTCAACGTCGACTTCTATTTTCTTCCTCCCTCGTGTTTCCACTTTTTTCTTCTTTGGATTCACTTCTACACTATTTTTTATGGCACGATAAACAGTAGCAACGGATACTTTTGTCAACGAACTACACATATCAACAGCTTCACTTACACTTGTATTAGAATTTCGCGACCGAATTCCTTTATACACATTTTTTACCATTATTAATTCCGCATCGCATAGGTTAGGGCGTTTATGAGCAACAGACCGTTTGCCACAACCAGCACTTTGATCCATTTTAATTATTATTCCTATGTTTTAAAACGTCCCGATTGTATTTTTTTAATTTATAAATTTACTATAGTCACGGAATATGCAAACCTTCGCGCGCGCTTATAGTTTGACGTTTCTAACTACGGCTAACTCGAATTCTACGTACGTCCGTTTACACCCACTAAAAAGAGCATTTCCCTGTCTGTAATAAGTGTGATAGATAGAGATAGGAAATAAATCACGTTCAGTGTAACTCAATCTATGACTGTTATAGATCCTATCGATGTGCAAAGAGCAAATAATATTGAACCGTTATAAAAATCATTTTAAGTTTTATACACTTTACGTTAATAGTGTTTCTATATTATGTATGAATCACTCTCTATAATTTCGACCGCGGAGTATAGTAAGAGAAATAATTTGAAATTGGTCACATGTATTTATGTAAACATTGTCCAAAATCTGAGGGCTTTTCCTAAAATTTACATGCTCCAGTGGCGGAGATACAGGGTGGCATATTTTTTTAAATAAAACAGTACACTACTGCTTTACAGTAACAACCATGATATTTTCGGTTTCGTCTTACAATTTTCTACAAATTACTACTCTCTTATGTTTTTGGAAAAAAGCCTGATTTTCGAGCAAAACTTAAGAAACCAACTGGAAACAGTTTTACTTAAATGACATGACAAGCACTAATCATTCGGTTATTTATTTGAATAAAGAAATTAATAACATTAGTCGTCATTTTAATGATTTTATTTGAGTAAATACTAAAAAAATACCTCCATTTCCATAGACACAGGCGCGACATCTTTTTAGCAACGAAAATGTAATTTGTTCAAAATTTATTGTTGCTTGATTTTGATGAAAAGCATTGTATATTTTTTCTTCTAACTGCTCAAAATGTCAAAGTTGCTATCACAGCCCACTTTGTAATTTTAAAGAGATTATATTCGAATATCGAAGTATGTTCTCAGTTCGTTTTTTAAGTTTTACTCCTCAAAAATCAGGCTTTTTTCAAAAAACATATGAGAGTAGTAATTTGTAGAAAACTGAAAGACGAATCCGAAAATATCATGGTTATTTCCATAAAGCAGTGGCGTACTATTTTATTTAGAAAAATATGCCACCAATACCCTGTATCTTTACCACTGGAGAATGTAAATTTTAGGAAAAGCCCTCAAACTTTGGACAATATTTACATAAATCAATTTCAAATAATTTCACTTACTAGTCTTTAAATTATTTAAAAAAATTAAAAAATTGTATCTTTTTAACGAAGCGTCCTAGATAAAAACTTTATAGGAAAGACTCCCCTTAAAATTCACCAAAGAACACAAGGTTTCATTTTTGGTCACCATTTGTGAATCACTCTGTATAATTCAAGTTATATGGTTTTTAAATTTACTGACAAGTAATCTCTAGAGAAAGCTCATCTAATTATAAATATAAATAGAGCAAAAATAATACATTTTAAAATTGATTTTTGTGTATTTAAAATCGAGAATTTAAGAGGAAGTCAGAAGAATTCACAGGGAATTCAGAGGAAGTCAGTGGAATTCAGGGACAAATCAGAGGAAGTCAAGAGGTACTCAATAGGAATTCAAAGGAAGTCAGAGGATTTCAAAAGGAATTCAGAAGAAATTAGAGGAAGTTGGAGGAAATCAGGGTAAATTCCTTTGAATGAAGAAATTCTGGTGTTCAAAATTATAAACGTGGTTTACCCCTCGAAATCTTCAGTATAATTATGTTGGAAGAAAATTGTAACACTTTGTATATTGCTTTGCTTACCTAAGAACCATTTGTCCTTATCTTGTGCTGAAAGTGTCATAAAGATAAGACACTTCTGAGGCCAGCAAGTCGTATCGGGGGCTACTTCTACCTTCAGAATGAAGGCTAAGTCACTATTTGCAACCGGAACCCCTATTTCGGAAGGCAAAGGTTCCAGAATTACCTTCCCATGGCTATTTACGGGTTTCAAGGAAAAATCTTCAATCAACATAGATCCCTCTTCGTTCGGGGGTTTCGTATAGATGTTTATGGACGTATTCGTCAAACAGGCATAGCGTTTCTCCCAAGAATTGGTTTTCCTAAAAATAATATTTTTAAAAGAAAGTAATTAAAAAAGGAAACAATAACTTACCCTGGTACTTTAATCCAACCTTCGATGTTAACAATTTCATTCTCGGACAACTTCGACGCTGACACATCGTTTTTAGGTTCTAAGCTGTCTTTGTAGTGTTTGGCAAATCCATGGGGTAAACCACAAGTGTTGGGAATCGCTGTAGCGCATTGCGGATGAGTCGTAACGTTACACTCCTTACAAACGTTCATGGATCTCCCTAGAGCTATCGAATCAGAGCAACTCGCGCATTTCATCGATGATTTGGCACACAATTTCGAGTCAAACCTAACAGTTATTAGATATTAATTTTAGGTAACTATAAAGAAAAATAACACAGTTTCAAACTTTCATAATTTTTTGTGTGTGTATGAACACTAATCGTCACCTTTTGAACTCGATAGTGAACTGATTTAGTTGCTTTGTTCTGGTTGCACAAAGTTGCAAAATTAAGGATTACATTGGCAGAAAACAAGGGAAAATTTGACATTTTTAACAGGAATCTGAAATTGTTTTAAGACATTGACAACTGACAATTGTTTCAGTGATTGGTCGAACCAGTTAAAATTCAGCGAGTAGATAATTCGATGGTCATCCCAATCAGATCGAGAATATCAGGAGAACTATAATCAAGATCGTTCAGGGCCAAAATTAGAGCAGCGACAAAACTATTTAGCTACAAGATCACAATGACATGTGATGTAGATCATATATGGACAACCCCCGGCCCTCCACCAGCTTCAATCCGGCCCACGAGAGATTCAGAAAATTCAAATAAAGATATCAATTCAAATCGATAAATAATATTATTAAGCGTACGCAGTGGAACGCCACAGATCGAGTCAGAATTAGTAGAGTACGATCGAGAAACCTCTCAGCGCGCACGTCATCTCATTACTTCTTAACAACTGATAAAGTTCACATCGCATATTCGCGAATGGTCAAGAGTATGACGTGGAAAATATTCCAGCAAATTCTATCAACATGTCTGGTTTAAAAAAGCAGAAAGTGGGCACAGAATGTCGTCAATTCCAAGACAAATGGACTGATGAATACTTTTTTTATCTTGCACAGTGGTAAACCTATGTGTTTATTGTGCAATGAAACAATTTCTGTTTTAAAAGAATACAATATGAAGCGGCACTACTCCAGCAAGCATTTCGCTCAATATAAATTACACACGGGCCAGTTAAGAAAGGATATAATTAAAAAACTCATTACCGATTTAGGGAAACAGCAACAAATGTTCCATTCACAAAAATCAAATCTAGACAGTGTTGTTAAAGCTAGTTTTATAATTAGTTCCAAAATAGCGAAAACATCAAAGTCATTTTCTGAGAGACAGTTTGTTAAAGAGTGCCTAGTAGAAGTTGCAGAACTTTTGTGCCCAGAAAAGAAGAAAAGAGTTTGAGAATGTGAGCTTATCGTGACGTACTGTTTTTCGTCGTATAGATATGATGGCTAGTGATATCAAAAAATCATGACAATAGGTACGTCAACTGTCAGATGGCAGCACCAGAATCGTCCATTCTCGAAATATAAAACGCAACCCTGCCATATTCTGCTAGTTTATCATTTCTTCGTCCTCGAGTTTTCACCCGTTTTCCAAAGAACCTCAATCCAAAACCTCAAAACATCTTTGGATTTGTGCTTAGTTAAAAATTGTGTATAGTAAAAATTATCGAAATCCAAAACTGCGTTATTCTTCTGTACAAATTTTTTAGCTCATTTACAACTGCAACAGACATACATACCTGTGCGGTATATTGTGATGCATCCTTTGTACCGAATTCTGCCTATAAAGATCGCTCTTCTGCTTGCTCGGAGAGTTGACGAGCTGCTGCAGTGCCACTTTACTTTTCGGTGACATAATTTCCGATTTGTGTCTCTGCACCTTATCATTTACCTTATTTATCAAACCCTGACTTGCACTTAACATCGTGGCGGCCTTTAAACGGTACAATTCCTCGTTGAGTTGTTTGTTAGTCTCCCGTTCCTTATACAGTTGCGTTTCTAAATCCTTGTAGTTGAGGATGGGCAGAGGAGGTTGATTCTCCTTCTTCGAACTGCCAAACAGTACCTCGGTGAATGTCCTTTTCTTGTTGTTCAGTTCGTCAATCTGTCAAAATGACAAGGAATGTAACTAGATTTTAACTGGTTCAAAAACTTAAATTGTTTTATTATAAAATCTATTTGGTATTTTAATTGCTAGTAGAAATTAAACCATCGAGATTCAATGATTGATACATTAACGGTCAAAATTGGAATATAGATGGTGTATCTTTGAATCACGGGCATCATTGCACCCGGGCAAGGAATCAAATTAAACCTACTCGACTCCATGTTTTTGGGGATGCTCTTTTAGATGGTGTCCACAGAATTTGAAAAAAACATTCAGACCATGAAAACGGACTTCCAAGTTGAAAAACAGGAATTTTATCCTATTTTCAATCTTTGTACCGTGTTTTGAAGATTCTATCGCTAAGGTAAGTGCCTAAAACCAGTGGAAGAGTGCGTATAATCTCTCAATATAAAGGATATATGATGTGCACATTGACTGATGAATCAAAATAATGGCGGCGAATCGGAAAATGGTGGTATCAGGTTTTACCATTGTTTTATTCAAGAGGCGGGTTTTTTGAGAAAATCTCAAGAGAAAAAAGTCTTAAAATTGGTCTAAGAACACGTTGAAAATTTCCAAGAATTTTTTTGGGACATTTTTCAAATTTTCGACTAGCTAATTTTAACTAAATTGAGTCTCAGAAAAAAAAACGAAGAAAATTCTTGAGCTTCTTTTGATTCTAAATACTTTCATCAATTTTATATATGGAATACTCTCCAAAATGTCCAAAATTCAATAATTTTGAACAGTGATGAAATTCCAGGAAACATGGGGAAAAATTGTGACCCTTTCTATTTTCCATTCTGAATATTTCCGTTACCATCACATTCGCTCCTTTGCCTGAACCTAGTCAATTCTTGTTATCTTGGCTCCAATTGGGTTTATCATGAATGATTCTATTTTAGGAATTAAGCTAACTGATGGGAAAATACCACTGTAAAATTTTTAAACAATCATTTTTTTTTTGGCCTAAAAGATACTTTGAACCTATAATATGGGACAAAAAGTTATACGTGAAAATTTTTTTCTTTGACATTTCCCGCTCATTCCCAAGCGTGTTACCTGCTTCAAGTAAATACCTGCTCGGACAGTACATGTACATCGTAATGTCTTACCTATTGATTTCTAACATCTCCAATACACGAACAGATGGCTTTAGAAAGTATGTATATTCAGTTTGAAGCATTTTTAAGCAAAAGTACGTTAATGTAGTGTTAGTATACATTCGAGAAGGATGTAACTTCTTTGTTCGTAATCACGTTTTTTTATGTAGTATTGATTTTAAAGTTTAAACTGTTTACTTTGAAACTCAAATGAGTGACGAAAAAGTATACGTGGGCAGAAAAGGTATTAAAAAAATCTTATCCAATATGGTGTCTAAAAGTTACATTGAGACGGCCATTGAACAGATTGAGGTTGAGAATGATTCGAAAGGAGTCAGTGTGTCTGCTAAGAAATTAAAAGTTTTTGATGATGATTTTGATATTAATCATGAATTCGGTTACAGAATTGTTAATTTTTTGGCTGTGTTCAATGCCATTCGCAAAACGTGAAGTGTAAAACATGCGATTCCGATATAAAGTATCACAAAAGAAGTCTTCGGAGCTTAGGTTTCAAAATAGTAATCATTTGCCTGAAATGCACAGTTCCAAGCAGTCAATTTATAAGAAATACATATGAAATTAACTGTTCAATAGTGCGTGCTAGTAATGCGACTGTTAGGAGTAGAGCTAAACGGAATAATGTTTTGTGCATTCATGGAATTGCCATGACCTATACTTCAATCTTTTTATGACAGTTTTTTTCAATGTAGAATCACACCCTTAAATATTCGTATATCATTAACACCCTGTATAACTTATTTCAAAACTTTTAAATGTGTTTTTCTCGAAACACGACTTTTCAAAACGGCACACAGCATATAACTCCAACAATTTTCAATATTTTCATTTGAAATTTTAACCACATCTTGAGAACAACATTTTGAAGTGAATTACGTACGGGATTTTTGATAAGTTAATTCAAACATTTTTTATAATCATATGATTGCCCTTTTTTTGGTCGAAAATTGAAGGTTTTACTTCAAATATTTGCCAATCACACAAAAATCAAAATTCTTAAAATCCCGTACGTGTTTCACTAGCTATGTATGTAGATTAAGAGGACATTTTTTATTTTGTTCCAGATTCAAATTCAGAATTCAATTCATTTTACAATATTTATGAACAACTTTTTTTTTCTTTAATAATGCCTAATTACATCATTGAATAGTATTTTCTTATTACTTTTCCGACCATCCAAAAATAAATGTCAAAAAACTCCTTTTTTGGTTGTTAAAGTGGTGTTACCCCTTAAACAGCTCTGAAATATTTTTCAGCATTAATCCAGGTATTGATTGAATTTTAAAGTAATACTAGAAAGGTAGGCAACTAGGTAGGACTTGACCTTTCTCTCGGACCTTCCGCGGTGCGTTGTCTGTGGGTTGGTAAATAATATATAACATTCTTCAAAGAAAAAAAAAAAAAGAAAAAATGCGACCTGCCCGCGATTCGAACTCCGGATCTTTGGCTTTGCAGTCGCGAGTTTACAAAATGAGCTACGGCGATCTAACGCTGGGTGGAGCCTACACGGGCTATTTGAAACTTTGGGTCTCCGCGAATGTTAACAGAAAATTGAAGAATGTTCAAATCAAGTTTTATCGTTAAAGTAGCATGTCTAAAAGATCGAAACCGGTGCCTAACGGCAAAATAACGACTCACCGTGGCCTGATCGGCCGCGAAAACGTGTCAAATGACAAAATTTATTTTGACGTCTTCACTGACGTTTGTCTCCATCTCTGTTCAAATATCGGATATACTTCCGGTATCTCACTCCCACCGAAAAAAGTCAATTTTCGGTGAGGACTCTTTTTAAAGTGGAAATTTCACATCGAAGGCGCGAACAGATCGCCTTCAAAATATGATGTTGGGATAAAGGAAGGACCGTAAAAAAATATCACTTTTAACTGTTACCTTTGACTGCAAATAATCGATCAATTTGATCTGCTGCTTAATAGTCGACTCGGATTTCAACTCCCTTTCCTTATAATAATTGCTTTTCTCAATTAAAACCCCATCGAGTTCGTCCAGCTTTTGAAACAGTTCCATCTTGTCTTGCTTCAACTCTCCAAGCTGGTGGTTCAATTTATGGTTAACTTCTTTCACCTTATTCAACTTGGTTAGATAGTCCGATACTTCTTGCTTGATAACCTTATTTTCCAACTTCAAATCTGAAACTTGTCGCTCGTACGATTTCAACTGCACCTCCAAATCTGATATTTTCTCCTCGGCAATCGTGAGTTCATCCGAAAGATTCGTCGTGCATTGTTTGTACTCCATACATTGAGTTTTGTACGAGGTACACTCGTTTTGCAAACACTGAATGTCTTCGTGCAGCCTTTTTGTTTTCATTTCGGCAAGTAGTCGCAGAGATTTCTCTTCATTGGCTTGTTTCTTGGCTTCCTGGATGTCTTCCTTCGCCTTACAGAGGTCCTGGATAAGCTTCTCTGTGTTGCCGTTTAAAGCCGTGTGTTTCGCTTCAAAGGAGGCGTTTATTTTCTCGTACTCTATAACCTGGTTCTCTAAAAGGGTACACGCTTCTCTAAGTGCGGATAAATTCTAAAAAAAAAATTAAAATTAAATTGTTTATTAACTTTTTAAAGAATTATGTTTATGTTTATTTACCAAATTTGTGTTTTCAATCTCTCGCTTTGTTTTATCTAGTTCGTCACAGATACTGCTTTTTTCTTTTTGTATACGTTCGGCTAAGTCCAATAACCTTGATTTTTCTGTCTCGTATTTTTGTATTTCATTCTCAAGCGCGTATTTTTGTTTTTTTAAATTGAACACATCGGAGTTTAGAGAATTTATTTGAACATCTTTGGTTTTTATAATATCCTTCAGTTCTTGAATAATCATTTTTTCTTCATCCGTCTTTTCTCGTTCTCTAGCCAGTGTATCCTAAAAAAAATTTGTACATGCACTCGTATTGACATCGAAGAGATTTTCGTACCTGCAAATTGTTGTAATTATCCTTCACCTTAATCAATTCCATTGAAATCGACTCATTGATACCGCTGAGTTCCAAGAGAGCAGCTTCACTCCTTTTTTTACTTTCCACTAATGTTTTGGTATACTCTTCGATTTTACCATTTAATTGTTTAATTTCGGCCTGTGCGTCTTTTAATTCCCTTTCCAAAATTCTCTTGTCTATTTTACAATTCCCGAAATCTTTTTCCATGCGCCAGTACTTGGTTCTCAGTTCTTTCAATTCTTGATTTTCCGTAACAATACTCTCCGATTCCTGTAGTTGTTTCTTCAACGCTTGGCATTTTTCCCGCTCTTCAAATAGCTGACTTTCCAATTGTGCCACTTTCCTGTCATTCTGCATGTTCGTGATGGTTTTCTTCATATTTTCGATTTCCTTCTTGTAGTCTTCCAAAGTTTTTGTCTCTATCTGTAGGAATGTGTTCCGGTTTTCTAAGTCTTTAACAGTTTTGTGGCTTTTATCGACGATTTCCTGCAAACGTGCAATCTCTTCTTTATACGTCTCCATTTTGCCTACATCATTTTCCAGAACGGTAACCTTAAAACATTTACAAAAGTTACCAAAAAAAAAAAAAATGAGTCACCCTTAAACTTACCTGATCACTCAGTTGACGTATAACTTTTTCTGCTTCATCCACTTTAGCCTTCAGATCAGTATATTCCTCTTCCGATTGCTTGAGTTTCGCTACTAATGTTTCTTCTTTTTCTTTCATCCTACCCACCTTTCCTTCCAAAACGTTCTTCTGATGCGATTCGTCGCTTAGTTTCCTCTGTAACTCAGCGATGGTACCCTGCGTCTCGCTGGTTATCTTCTCCAGACGAGACTCTAAACCGATGACGCTCCTTCTACTCAAATTCTGTACCTTCTCCAGGGATTCCTTGTGTTTACCTTCCAAATTGAGTGCGTGCTGCAGCTGCTCGTTCAGCATGTTGTTCGTTGTAGTTAGTTGGGTTATCTTTTCCTTCTGCTGTTCTATCTCCAAAATTAAGGCATCTACTTTAGATTTTTCTGCCATCTCCCACTTCAACTTTGCGCCCTTTATGAGGTCAAGTGCCTTGCGTTCTAACTCGGTACGATCCTTCCTTTCCAGTTCTAATGTTCTTTTAAGGGCCTATAAAAAAATTTAAACAATGTGTTTGGAGTTTACTGAATTGCTGCCAGAATTACTTTTCTTCGTTTGAATTTGAGTAATTATATTGGAATTCTTCTAATTAATCTGATTATTACGCACTGCAATAATTAATATTTGAATTAATCTATAAATTATACTATATACATTCTTTAATTATCAAATATTTCAAACATTCTTTTAAATCTTACAAACTCACCATACAGAGTATCTCAAAATTGAATTCCATTGTTTTACTCTATTTTTATTAATATGTCGTGTGTTAAATTTATAAAACACTTTCAATTTCAATTGTACTTGTATACAATAACTCCTACTCCTGTTCTTGTGTCATTTTTTGGAAAACTGATAATTTACAAATTTTTTGTGAAAATATATTTGTAGATAACAGCGTATAGATAAGTTGCATTATTTTGACTTTAATATGGATGAAATACATATTTACTGGATATTGTGTGTGTAATTTCTGGACAGGGTTTTAGTCACAGAACCCTTAGATTATCATTAGTTAATAAATTAATAGCTTCTTTTTGAAGATGTTTTTTGCATTTATATTAGTTCAAAGGACATATGACTACATCCGATGAAAATTATAGAAAATTTATTCATTTGAATTAGCTTTAAAAGTAAAGTAAAACAACAAAAGCATATTAAAAATGTCTAATTAAAAATGTCTAATTAAAAAAGCTGCAGTATTATGAAAAACAATATTGTTATTTTCCAGAAAAAACTTACCACATTCTCAGCAATATTATTTGCCAAATCTTTCTCCAGTCTATCTCTTAAATTTTCTATACTTTCCAGCTTCCTACACTTCTCCTCTAATTTTCTTTCTAAAACATCTCTTTCCTGATCAAAATCCTCATTTTTCACTAACTTCCTCCTCAGACTCTCTACCTCGTTCTTCAAGCCTTCCACCACCTCATCTTTTGCCACGATCTTTCTGTTAAAATTTCCCTCGAAACTGTTCAAGTCATGGGTAAACGTAAACCCTATAAAGGGCAAGTTACGACCCGAAAACTGGGTACGCTTCTTGAAATTCTCAATCGTAGGGGTTTTCTTTTTACTCTGTATGTCTGTGAAGTTGCTAGTGTCATCTACAGAAGTAATTTTTGGTACAAAAGGGGGCACTTGGTCTCTAAGGGTATCAAAATGGGTGTTTCTGAACAAATCATGCTTGCGTATTTGGTTAGCGCTCAGTCGAGTCTTGTGATCTGTTATCAGAGCTTTAACAAAGTTTACGTATGCTTGACTTAGCACAACATCGGGTGGAAACTTCAGATTGTTCTTAGAGTTCATTATTTTTGAGTAAATTAATGTGGAGTTTTGACCAGTAAAGGGAGTGTTGCCGATTGTTAGTTCGTAAGCTACTATGCCTAAGGACCAAAAATCGCAGGAAACCTATCCAAAATTAATTGATCATTATTATGTTTTGAAAAAATATACCATTTTAGGAGTTGATCAACATACGCTATTTATTTCAGTGACTAAGGGGCTATTGTCTTGCTTTTCAAAAACCAGTGTACTGGTAAAATTTGGTACAAAAGTTGTAGAGATTGCTAAATAAATCAATGTTATTAGTTTTTGAGTATCTTGTAAAAGTCCCTAATTATGATATTTCTCTGTGATATTTTAGAATAACATTATTTTGAGGTTAGTTCCTATGGTACACAAGGTGTCCAGAAAATAGTGGGTTACAACTCTACATATATATTTTTTGAGGTTGAGGTTTGAAAATTGATTGATTTTTCATTTAATTTTTTTATTGCCATTACAATTAGATAATTTTTGCTATATTTGAAGCTACTTCTACTAAAGCATTCAATTTACCAGTGGCGACGCACCGCTTCACCTAAAACTTCCGTTTGGTTGTGCAATTTAAAATTATTGTTAGTTTTATATAAATATTATAATTTAGGTATAATTCTATATTGAAAATGTATTGTTTGTTTGTTTAATACTTAGAAATAAACGGAATAGTTGCACGGTGAGTGCCTTCTAAAAAAACATTGCCTTCATTGAGTGTGAACATCAACCTCGGACCATATTCAACTTATAGTACACCCAAGTGACGCACATTGAAAGCAGTCTATATTCTGCTTTTCTTTGTAGCGTTGTTTACAGCGGTTGTCATGACAACAAGGAGGCCAACACTGGATTAAACTATGGCATGGGGGAACGAGTGATACAGAAATTGAAGCAGAATTGCCCATCACCTGCCTTTAACAGTTTATACGATACGCGTCGCCCAGTGTACGATTATAACGGTTCTTAATTAATATTTGTTTTGTATAATAATTATTGAAGAAATGTTTCCCATGTATGATCTAGTATGTATTTTATTGGAAACGCCATTTTCCAGATGGAAAATTGAGGACAAAAGGATTTTTTAAATTGCGAGAGACCTGTGCCTTATCCTCTCGATATAGAAAACAGAGGAAGTCAAAGGACGTGTACGTTCAAAAGTTTCGGAAAGAATGGTACTCGGAGTATAAGTGGTTGTGTGGAAGTGTTCATTTAAAAAAACTTTTCTGTACCCCGTGTTTAAATGTGGGTGTAAAGTCGGGCGTGTGGAATAAGAAGGGATTTAACAATTTTGGGAGTCACGCGAGGCTGTCGTAACCACAAAGCTTCTTTGGAACATAGATGTGCAGTGTGCGTTAATGTTCGCAGAAGTCCACAAGCCGAACTAATATTTCTATTTTTATAAAATCTAAATGAAAATCCTTCTCATGAACGTTAGTTTTTCGGTAATATTGCAAATGCAACTAAAAATTTTCAGATTCATTATTTTTTATAAAATCTAAATGAAAATCCTTCTCACGAACGTCAGTTTTTCGGTAATATTGCAAATGCAATTAAAAATTTTCACCAGCGGTGATTTTTTTTTCTTTTTAGTCAATCAATGAATATGCTCACCTATTCTCAATGTCTCGAGCCGTCACTGCAATTTACCCCCCAAAAAAACGTATAGCCCTAGTTATTTTTTGTGGTTTTAAAGACTATATGAGTCTTTTTAAGTGATAAAGGTACACTTGTCTATTATCGATGCAACTAACCATTTTTGAAATAAACGTATTAAATGATAAAGAAACCAAACTCTCTCCAACATATCTTAATAATATTAATAGTAACAAAAACCTTAAAAGTACTTAATTTGCTGCATAAATGACTAGTTTTTCATGTATCTATTTCTACTAAGATACACCAAAAATTGTATGGTCCCTTCAGCATTAAACTTGTTTATATCGAAACATTTGTTGTACTGACATCAAACTTGTACACCTTTTTCAGTTAAATGGGAAAATCTTAAACCCTATGGTAAAAATAAAAAGTAAGTCTATACATTTTTTTAAGAGACGAGACCACTCCTTAGCTTCTAAAGTAGCTATCAATAAATTTGACACAATAGTAGAAATTGCTTTAAATAGCATAACTTCTAGCCAAAAAGCTTCCAAATTTTTTGAAAATCAGAAATGTAATAAAAAGTAGGTTTTCATTTCACGAGAAGTAATGAAAAAAAATATATAAAAAACTGATATTTTTACAAGTTCTACCCAAATATGAAACAATGCTATAATCATTTCCTATACATCCTGTATGTTACATACTACCTATACTCGGCGGCCAAAATTATAAAGAGTGACTAATACATAATATAAAAACACTATTACCATAATGCGTATAAAATATAAAATGATTTCTATACAGTTCAATATTATTTATCTTTGTGCCGCTCGCCATGCACATCGGTAGAATCTATAATCGTGTATAGAGTTAATCTGAACGTCGATCTATATTTTATCTCTGTCTTTTGCACTTGGTAGGGAATAGGGAAATGCTTTTTTAGTGGGTGTAAACGGACTTGATTTGCCCAACTTGAGAAACGTCATAGCATAAGCGTAGACGAGGAGTCTAATTCCATGGCTATAATAAATTTATAAATTAAAAAAACACAACTGGGACGTTGAGAAAATATTAGATGTTATGTTTTATTATGTTTTTTCAATATTTTCTATATCTTGTTGCCTTTTACGCAGACATGCCAATGGATTTTCGTTCCCGGCACGCTTCATCCCCCTTACTAGTCCAAGAGCTAGCGATGAATCACTATCTATAATTTTGACCGTCGAGTATAAGTATAATGTAAAATTCCACTTTACACAAAAAATGTACTCTTGTTGAAATTGCTGAAATTGACTTCAGTCAAAGTCAGAGTTCTAACTGTGAATATAGGGTGTTGCCTAAGTAATCTAGATATTGAGATTCTTTATCTTTCCAAGAAAAAATATTCATAAATATGCCCTAGAATGTATCGTTTTTGACATACAGGGCATTGCAAATTTAACATTTTTATTGTACTAAGAGATGATTTCGTTGTCAAACTTTTATCAAATAAATATCTTAGTTGAAGGCATTTTTGACTGAAATTTGTAGAAAAACTCATGTGCTGAAGAAAACTTAACTCATAAAAGATTAAATCAAAACACACATATTTAGCATCCTAAAAACTATTTGTACAAATTTCAAAAGCAATGTAATGCGGTACATTGCTTTTCGAAAAAGATATATTCAAAATTTGATCATTTTTACGGCCTTGAAGCCCTGTACCTCGAAAACAGAATAGCCATAGTCCATATCTATGTTTACTGGCCCCCTGATTCTATGGCACCTTGATTCAAAACATCGTATATTATTAAAAAATATAAAAACTTACCCCATATCCTACATCCTTATCATTCTTATTATCTAAAGATTGTAGAACCTCAGGCGCAATATAATCTGGAGTTCCCACAGGAGGGCTAATATTTACCAAACCACTATCATTCAACTTTGCCGCAGATCCAAAATCGGCAAGCTTCAAATGTCCACAACGGTCAAGCAATACATTATCTGGTTTGATGTCCCTGTGTACATACCCCATTTTATGGAGATCCTCTAATGCTAAAACCTAAAGGCATTCATAAACATAAGTACTTATTTTAAAAAACAGACTATTTGCAATTTACCAATTCAGCGATGTAAAAAGTAGCAGCACTCTCTGGTAATGTACCTCCTTGTCTGTACAGAAGCCCTAATAAATCTCCTCCAGGATGGTATTCCATTACAAAAAACAGGTAAGTATTGTCTTGGAAAGAATACTGTAAGGAAGTCAACCATTGCGAATTACCAAAAGCCATAATATTCCTTTCTTCTTCATAGGAAGTTCTCTTTGTATCACTGTCGATCTTTCTCAGAGTTTTCATGGCATAAACATCACCAGTTTGTTTTTCTTTAACTAGGTGAACTTCGCCAAAGTGACCGCGACCAATAACGTCTTTAACTTCAAAATCAGTTATATTTACCCTAAGTCGTTTTAATTCTTTTATTGTTTCTTTATGCTTATCCACGAATTGTGCAATGTTTGCGTCGTATTTCTGTAAATTTTCCAGAGAACATTCATCATATAAAGCTTGCAAAACATCGAAAAGGCTTTCCCGGGCTAGTAAATTCGTCGAGTGTAACTTTGCAGTTTTTCCAATGATTTCAGCGTTCAGCCGAGCTATTCTAACACTCACAGGTTCTTTTGATGACTCCATAATTATCAATGAAGTAAAAAGCGATTACTGGCGAATAATTATAGCATAATTTAAAAACAAACAATCTTCCATAAGAAACCGTTACAAGACATTTAAACTGACGGACAGATAGAAAGTAGGATCAAAAATCAACGACAGCGACAGGTGGAGAATAAATAAGGGTTTTTTGGCGAGAAAACCGCTAACCCGGTTAACTATAGTTTGTTGAGGATTGACGTTTTGGCGAGAAATGTAGTTAACCCGGTTTGGCAGAGTTTGCCTAACCATCAAACCGGACTTGTGGGTTGGTTTGGATATTAAGTTAATATTTCTATCTTTGTTTATTTATTTTCTGTTTCGTACCTAGTCACTACTTCGTTTTTTAGAGGTTTGGATAGGTATAAGTTTTAGAGGTTTGGATAGGTATAAGTAATCGAGGATCCAAATAACTTTAATCGTAGATATGCATTTTCTATATTGTACTGTATAGATCTTTATTAACTTCCTTTTAGACGATACATTTACGTGGGAATAGATATTTGTGAAAAGGTAAACCCATTTTGATTTAATAACCATCTATACATTAACGTTATTTCATGGATGTGCATTTCAGATTAGGAATAACAATTATAGTATATAAGAAATAATCAAACAACTTGAGCTACGAGCACTATCATAGATTATAGGTTACGATTTTATTATTGATTAGATATCCAAACCAAAAGAATTTTTGCGAGTTCTGTCAAATGTTAACTCAAACTCTTAACACAATCAAACTCGAGCTAACCGGGTTTGATGTGGTTTGGCTCGCCAAAAAACCCTTAATCATTTTTACTTCTTGTAATCAGGTGAAAGTAAATACTACTGAGAAATTTTCATTGCAAATTTTCTAATTTTTTAATGTTTATAAGACAACCTTCAAAATTAACCCTAGAAAGATTGATAATTCTCTCATATCATATTGACATCATTTTTCATCAGCTTCACGATCATTGCTATCACATTAGAGTATTCTGCTGGAGTTTCGTTCCTTCTTGGTTAATGAAACGAAATAAATTTTTGTCGAAGCATCATCTACTGTACACTTTACCTGATGAAATCTGAGAAAAATGTATTAAAATAATTGTAGATCTT
>NW_019417555.1:62786-63454 GCF_000390285.2 Anoplophora glabripennis
ATAACACTACGTAGAACTCTGTATATTTTATGTAGCTTTCCAGAACATCTGTTATGAACAATTAACACTGTTCACGAAACACATTTTCGTAAATTTCAAGTAAAAAGATATGTATTTAATAAATAAAAATTTTGTAGTTTGAATCCGCCATTCGCAATTCGTGATGACAATATTGAGTTCCCCCACTGTCATTCAACTCTGTTCATCCCACATAAAGTTACTATAATTTTATTTATTAAATACATATTTTTTTTAGTTCAAATTTGGGAAAATGTGTTTCTTAAACAATGTTCATTGTTTATTACAGATGTTCTGAAAGCTACATAAAATATACAGAGTTCTACGTAGTGTAATCTGAAATATTCAGGTTAGAATTTTGAAAATTTTTTTTCTCAAAAACTGGGTTCGACCGCACAAAAAAACTTCAGATTCGTGTTCAGCACCATTGAAAATAGGGGGGTAGAGAAAATTTTGTGAAAATTGGAGGTATTGCCACTAAAGTAAATAATTACCCGAAAAATTTAAAGTTGCATAATAAATCTCTATTGTCGTATTCCACCCTTCGAGCGAGCTTCAGTATTTCAGAACACCCCGTATATTCATAAAAGTCATAATCTTGTACCTACGGATATGCCGGAGACCGCTGAATTGAAAAGGAGGCGAAACAA
>NW_019417556.1:0-10039 GCF_000390285.2 Anoplophora glabripennis
TGTCGATCTACAACAAAGATCTCCCAATATCTTTTTCGAGAAGCATTGTAGGCGTCCACGCTACCATTAAATGCACTTGGTTGTCGTTTTCATTAAAAATCACCTTTTTTTCCATAACTGAAACCACTGAGTACAGATTTAGAAAATCTTACACCTATATATTTAAGGTATTAAAACCACTTCGATTATTACCCACCTCAAGCTGTCGAATTTTTAACGTACCAATCTGACATTTGACAGTTTCACATAGTTTTAGTAATTAATAAATGTATGAGTTGTTTTATCGAGTTAGTAAGTACTTAGCAATTGACGAGAACGGTGCGTTTTTTGCTTATTATAATGTCAGATTCTGGGATAGACAGTAACTCAAATTCCTACTGGACATATGTGGATGACATTCTTACAAAGTATGCAGAAGATATTAGACAAGAGACACAATTAATCAGCGAAATAAAATATTCACTATCAAACTCGACCATACAAGTCTCGACAGGAATTAGCGCAGCTATGCGGTTTGAACCTGCCGTCAGATTTAGAAGTTCGAGTGACGGTGACGTAATTTCTCTTATGGATGTGGACTGGTATGATTTTATCACCAACATTAATATTATGCCGGATAATGACAAAGAAAAAGATTTCATCGAAACCGTTGTGGAATTTGAAAATTTCAAACTATCCAGTCAACTAGTTGCTGGAAGACATATATTAGTGTTCAAGAGTGGCCAAGCAATCTTCTACCTTGATGACGAATTCATTAAGGACATCGTCAATATTCGACATCTTATCGAATATAGGCTAGGATATTTACACGATTTAGATTTTAAAAACTTTTATAATAGTGCTTTGCTTTATATTACGAATTGTGATGCTTGTTCAATGGAAACATGTTTTGATAAATTAATAAGCTTATGTAATTTAAATAAATGTTAGCGAAGTTATTGTTTACTTGAGCACTTAAAATTTAATAAAAATGCTGTTCTTACTGACATTGATAAAATTTATGAATATCATATGTAAAATGTTAATTAGGTAATCATACTCTATGTACTTTATTTTGTAAGTAAATTATTAAAACATTTTAAATTTAAAACGCGTTTATTAATTCCTATTTAAATTATAACATTTATAAGCAGTACAATAAATAGTTCATAATTCTTCATTTTCTACCTCTCATTATGTATTGTTGGAGATGATTTACATTGCATAGCTTTATTTCCCAAATTGATTATCTCTTCCTGGATGCAATATTGGCAGCTAATTATTCTTTTTGGTGGACCATCAACACAGTCATTATGAACGTTTGATAAATAATGTTTTTTACATGATCTGTACTTCGCTATAGATGGATCATGTCGTATATAATCGGGCAATAAATACCAACCATCCTCAAGATCACACACGCTTATTGTCTTAATATAATTTTTCGGTAAGTAATAAATATCTTGTAGTCGCATCTTTAACAGGGACCTTAACATTTTGTGGGAACTAATGGCCTCCCAAGTTTTCTCAGCAACACATCTTTGTCTTTCATTCATTTTTCAACAATTAAAAATAAATAGCACAATGCCTCCATAATATATAATAATATCCCCACTTTCTCAAATCCCACAAATATCCTTTTAGGTACCATCTTCGAAATCAAGAATACCACTCTCGCGCGCATCTGCCGGGGCATCCATTTTCAACCCAAATTTAGACACATGAGCCAGAATGAACAACGCAGACTAAGTGAAAGGAATACCATTCACAACACGCACTTCTACGTCATTATACGCCCGCGGCTGGGAATGGCGAAGGCGTGTCGGCACACCTGGACCCTATACAGAGTGGGCCAAATAATGAAGACGAGTTAGGAATCATCCTTTTCGGCTAACTCAAACCACAAACCTATTTTTCTAACATCCCCAAAATCCAACAAAAAACCCTCTTCCAGGAAATCTACTAGAACATCCATTTTCATACCTAATTTATGCAAATTGAGCCAGAATGCACTTAGTTTATCTACTGAAATAGGGCTCTGATCAGTAAACAAAAATTTGTAGGTTTAAATAAATACTTCAAATGTAGTCTAGTAAGTCCCGTCTAATTTTCTAACATCAATTGGAAACGTCATTTTCGCCTAGTAGGTCCATCTGATTTTTTCACCTCGATGTCATCTATGAAATACGTCAAATATTAATTAGTAGGTCCCCACTGACTTTTTAACCTCAATTAGAAACGTCGAATATCGTCTTCTCACTCCTGTGTGATATCTTAACCTACAATACGAAACACGTCAAATATAAATTAGTACGTTCCTTTTGATTTTCTAACGTCAAAAATCGCGTAGTAGGTACCGTCTGATTTCCTAACCTAAATTACGAAATACGGCAAATATCAATCAGTCTGTTCCTTCCATCGATCTATGGTTCGTTGTGATTTTCTAACCTCAATTGGAAACGTCAAATATAGTGAAATTTATTTAGACGTTTCAATCTGACATTCTTCGTGATTTTCAGATTTTCGTCGATTTGCGTTCAGGGCTGGTTGAATCTCTATTTCGCTTATAAAATGGCCGTATGTCAGTGAGAAGTCCACCCAGAAAGGTACATTTGAAAACGCGAATATAAAGTTGCAAAAATTTCATTAAGCGACGAACGAAGGGAGATGAGGCGCGGTTATGCCGCTTCGGTTCTCGCGGAGAAACCCAGTCCGTCCGCCAAAATGGTAGTTTTCCAATCTGGCTTGAGCGCGTAGTGTCGTCGTTCACAGCTGAAGTAATAAACAATTTTTGTAATGTTAAATTTGCATTTTTCTAACACAAAGTCGTCTCGCAAAAGATCCACAATGAGATAACACAGATAAATAACGACATCCTATAACTTGAAAGAGTCTTTAACTCCAACTTATTCTTAACTTTTGACGTTTGGGGAGTAATAGATACGAATGCAATATAGTAAATTAACGAAGCAAATGTACTAATACAAAGGTTCAAGGGTTTAGGTACTATGGATTGGTTTAAAATTATGCTGTTTTAGAGGGCAAGTACTTACGTTTATTCGGGGGACAGGTATCGTAATCCTAGGCATGTCAAACGGTAGAGCTGCGAAAATGTAAATAACAACCTAACCTAATAATAAGAAATACCTGTATATGTCGTGGCGTAGCAATGTATTAAGGTTAAAAAAGGCCTAGTAAGGTAAAATAACGGTTCGTCGCGACCCCAAAGACGTCTTTCGCGTTTGGCGTGAAATTATTTTGACATAATTAATCTGACGTTTCTAACGACGTTCCAATTTTCTCCCGGTGGGCGTGTCTTAAAGCTTCAATCTTACGGCTTGCGAAATGGTCGTCTGTCGTCGAGCAGACCCCAAAAAGAAGGCAAAATTAAATATGAAAAAGCGAAAAGAACGTTACAAAAATGCCCCCGAACGATTAAAGATGATCGAATGGACATCTCGTGCTCAGTCGCACGCCGTTCTGCGGTTTGCGGAAAAAGAATCCTGTGTGGCAAAGTATACGTTTTCCAGCCGGCGAGCGGGCGCATTTTAACGTATTTACGGCCGCATTTCGAATCCTGCGCGTGATTTCGCGGAAAGTTCTACATAAAAGGTTTGGAAAAGGCATCCGGTCGACAAATATGAGTATTTTCCGCGCGGCTTTAAATAAATAACGTAGGTAATATGGGTAAAATAAAAACGAAATAGAGGAAACCGGCCAGGCGATCGTCAGGTTTCATCGGAAAGTAGGCGTGTCGGACTATTGCGGTTCACACAAAAATTGGGCCACGCCCCCCGTAGGGCTCCGGGAGGACCGGATTTTAGGTAGTTTGGAGCGGAAGGACCTCCACCGGAGTTCCCCTAAGCGAAGCTAAGGGGAACGCTAAGCTTCCCCTCTTTTTCGGGCCGATCGTGCGACGCAGACGGGGCTATCAGATTTTAATATATATTGATTCTTTTTTTTTCGTCACCTAACACTTTTTCTTCTTAGTAACCGCACTTCCATTTTTTTTTCATTTTAAATTTTTATAGCTCACTATTTACTTAATACTATTTTACAATCCTTTCCCATTTAAAAATCAATTCCATTTTATCAGTACATTTTAATTTTTATGACAAGCGACTTCTGTCAGATATTTTCTTCTTTCAATTTTACCCCTTTCTAATATGCAATTTTAAATACATTTCATTTCCATACATTCAATTTTCCCAAATTTGTTTTGCCAATTTGATACATTCCATGAAGCAAATTTGCAAAACAAAATTTTCTATTATCTTCAACTATAGTGTAAATTTGAATTGTAATGATACATATATTTTTTTATAAATTATATTTTATATTTCATCATCTGATTTGAATTCATACAATTGACTCACAAGAAAAATGCCCCTCAAATTTTTTGTATTAGGATGCATCAACTCATAACTATTTATCCCATTCTTAGTATTAATAATGTAAGGTCCTTTATATGGCAACAACAATTTAACACATTTATTTTTTCGTTTATTTGGTACTCGTAATGCCTTTAATATTACTAAATCACCTTTTTTAAATGTAATTTGATTTTTTTTCTCTTTCGTCTTCGATTTAAATATTTTTCTGCATTTTTTCCATTTTTTCTATCATTTACCTTTTTCAATAATTGTTCATAAGTTTCAATTCTGTCCGTCACCCATGGTCTGTCTGGTTCTATTTTAAGAAAAAGTGTCACTGGTGCTTCTCCTGTCACATTATTTGGTATATTATTAAAAAAATATTCTACGTCTATTAGTCGGTCTTGCCAAAGTGAATGATCGTCATGTACAAGTATACGTAAATATTTAACAATTTCTTTGATATATCGCTCAGAAGGATTTGACACTGGATGTCTTATACTTGTATAGCTTGTTATTATGTCATTTCTTTCCATATATTTGTGAAATCTTTCATTTGTAAAATACGTAGCGTTATCTAAATTACATCGTCCAGGTTTCCCATATGCTTGGATATATTGTGTTAATAATGTCTGCACCGACCTTGTATTTGTTCGTTTGCAAGGATACGTGTTTGTGAATTTTGAACAAATATCAACTATTACCAAAATATGTCTATTACCCTCATAGCTCATAGTCAAATTTGATATAAAATCAATGGCAATTAAGTCAAGTGGTCGTCTCGCTAAAATAGTCTTTGGTATTCCCTCGTGATTTTTTTCTTTTGCCATCTGGCATGTTTCACATTGTCGTAATATCTGTTTCGTTATGTTCCTGTCATTTCTAGCATAATACGTTTCTCTAAAAATTGTCCATCTTTTACTAACTCCAAGATGACCATATAATTTATGTAACTCTTTGATCAATTTTGATGCCAATTGTTCCGTTATGTAGTATAATTCTTTGTCGTCAATTACTTTAAGGTAAATGTCATTCTGCTTTGTTGCTTTATTTTTTTCTTGTTCTGTCAATATAATTTGGTCATTTATAACTGTCTGTAATGAAAATATTCCCATTTTGTCTATTAATCTATTTACCCCTATTTTAATTTGTCGATCGGTCTGTATATTAGTTATGTTGTCCATTCTAGTAATTGCGTCTGCTAATATGTTATGTTTCCCTGCAATATATACTATTTTGTAGTCATATTCTTGTAAAAGTATAGCCCATCTATGTATTCTACTATTACCGTACTTGTTTTTTAAAATAGATGTCAATGCTTGGTTATCCGTATGAATAGTAAAATAGTTTCCTAAAAGATAAAATCTAAATTTTGATATACAAAATATTATACTTGCTAATTCTAATTCACTTACACTATAATTTTGTTCGTGGGGTTTTGTCGTTCTGGATACAAAAGATATGGGCACTTCTTTATCATGAATTTTTTGTAATAATACCCCGGCAAATCGATATTTTGATGCATCTGTATGTATTATAAATGGTAGTGTATAATCTGGATGATATACTAGTAAATGTCTCATGTCATCTTGTTCATTCGTCCATGTCCATTTTACTCCTTTTTTTAACAATTTTAACAATGGCAATTCTAGATTGGAAAAATCAGGTGTAAGTCTTTTAAAATAATTAATTATTCCCAGAAATCCTCTTAATGTTTTTAAATTATAAGGTGTAACATAGTTCTGTATAACCTGTACTTTTGATTTGTCCATTTCAATACCGTGTGCATTTATTTTGTATCCTAAATATGTGATTTCTTGTTTTACAAATTCCCATTTTTTTATATTAATTTTCAATCCTGCATCATCCAATGCTTTTAATACTACTTTTATGTGCACTATATGTTGACTATTATCTCTGGAAAAAATTAATATATCATCAACATAATGCAGAACAAATTCTTCATACTGAGTTAATATTTTATGCATTGCCCGTACTAAACTTGCACATGCACTTTGCAATCCAAATGGAACCACGTTAAAATGGAACACTTCACCGTCTACCATAAAACCTGTATATTTTTTACTACCCTCATCCAAAGGTATTAATCAAAAACTGTGTTTTAGGTCAATTTTAGTAACACGGTTGCATTTGTTATTATTCCTAAAATAGCATCTGTTGCTAAAGGAGCCTCATACTGAGGTATCGTATATTTAACTATAATTCGAGCATCTAGTTCTAGACATAGTCTAATATCCCCATCTTTTTTTTTTACTACCACTAATGGATTGATATACTGTGTGTTGCTTCTGGAAATTATTTTATCATTTAACATTTTATTTATTTCCCTTTTAACATCAGGTTTGTACCTATAAGGAATTGGATATGTTTTTGCTTTAAAATTTTCTATATTCTTTACTTCCAGTTTGTGGACATAATTTATAGCAACCCTTGTCTCATTCTTTACTAATTTTTCATACTCTTTCAATACCATTTTTATTTCCCTTTTATACCTTTCATCACAATCTATCTGCATATCATTTAAATCAGCACATAATTCCCTGTCATTATCATTCTCTTCTTCAAATTTCATCTCATCATAATAATCATCTACATTATATACCTCACTATCATAACCTATATCATTTTTTAACTCCATACTCTATAATCATTTGTCACTCTATTTCCAATTGTTGCTACACATTTCTCCTTTATCAGCAAATTATTTTCATTAAATTTAATAAATTTTCCCTGAATATTAATACTTTGTTTTTTATAATCAATTATTACCTTATTTCTATCCAATTCATTATGTCCAAACACAATATCATTTTCCAACACCGGTACTATCAATAATTCTAAATTTGTACACATATTTTCTATCTCGATAGGAATATTTACCATTCTATTTACTTCATACATTTTTTTATTATTAGCACCTATTAAATTTATTTTTGGAATTCTAATAATGTTATTGAAAAATTGAGGATATTGATTTATTACTCCTTCTTTTATTAATGAAGCTTCGCTTCCCGTGTCTACTAAAATTGTTACTTTCGTTTCTAACAATTTTCCCAAAATATAAATTAAATTTATTTTATTTTCTATTTCTAGATCAGGTTTTAAGTTTATGAACTCCCGAGGATGTTCGTAATTACATACGTGGAAGTTCCTATTTGGATTGCTGCTTATAAAAAATCCTGAGTTGCCTCTACCATGTGTGAAGCACTTGGTATAGCTTGCACTTCCCTATTACGATCCAACTAACGTGTTAGTCGTTGTTCATTTTCCAATCTATTTTCCTGGACTCTATCATTTGAAATGGACCTATCAACATTACGACTGTAACGTTGGAAATTTACCTGTCGATTATCCCTATTACTTTCATTTTGTGGACCAGATATATTTCGTCTGGCATCTGAACGTGTATTATTTTCATAACTACCGTTATTATAACGATTTCGATTAATATTATTATTATTATTATTACTGTAATAATGAGGATTATAATTTTCATTATTATTATTAAATCTATCTTGCGTATAATTTCTATTTTGAAAATCTCTATTACCCCTATTAAAATTGTTGTTATAATTATTGTTCCCATTTGATGACCTATCATTAGTATTATACATCCTAGTATTTTGTGCATTGTGAGTACACTGATTTCTATCATATATAGGCCTTTGTGTATTATATCGTCTATCATGACGGTTATGTGAAGTATTGTATGTGTTTTGTGTATTGGTCGGATCATGTGTATTTCTGTTTCGTAATTGTGTATTATGATATTGATTATTTACGTAATTGTTATTATTGTTAGTAATTCTTTCAACCCTATTTAAATAAACACATAGTTGGTCCATATTATTTACATTATGGATAGCTAGACTTTCAGAAATTTCTGGTTTGTAATGTCTGGAAATGTATTGTACAATCTCATTTTCAAGCATATGAGGAGTAAGATATTTAGCAATAGCATACAATTGTAAAGCATAATTGGACATATTTTGATTTTTCTCTGGGTAATACTTTCCAAAATAAAGGTTTTCCCTTACTTTATTTTGCGTATCTTCCCCCCTAAAATAGTTCAAGAATAATTTTTCAAACTTATCAAAACTCTCAATATCATGTTCTTTCCCTGAAAACCACATCAAACTGTCATTGGTAAGATTGTCCCTGATGACATCCTTGATATCCTCGATATCATGTAAATGTTTAACTTTATGTTTTAGTGTACGTATGAATAATATTGGGTGTATGTTTGTATACTGTCCATCGTACTTTTGTATAGGTGTGTTATTTGTACAAGAGTAAATTCTAGTATGTGTAATTTCCTTTTGTTGTGCTTACAGTTTCTTAATCTCTTCCCTCAACTCTTCTTGCACTTTTTTCATTTCTTCATTTTCAGTATTTCCATGGTCCATCGTTACATTTTCCCGTCTTCTTCTGACTTGCATGTCAAATTCTTTTAACTTCTCTTTATTTTCTTCAATTTTCTTTTCCAAACAATTAATTTCTTTTTCGATTTCCTCATTTTTCTTTTGTGTCGTTTGTTCCATCTTCTCAAAATTTTCCCATATTTGTACTATTCTATTATTGTATTGGTTTTCCCTAGTCTTATGTATTTCTTCTAAATCTGTGGTTTTCTGCTCAATTGTATTTATCCTCTCTTTTATTTCACTTTGAAATTTTTCTTGCTCCTTGTTTAATTCCTGTTTAATTTCTTCTAATTTCTTTTCCAATGCTATTTTTATGTTTTCTGTGTTTTCAGCTATTACTTGTTTCAACTCTTCCTTGTCCAATTTTCGCATATTTTCGTGCTCCTCTTTTTCCTGTTTTCGCACTTTTTTCTGCTCTTCCTCTTCCTGTTCCCGCAATTTTTTCTGCTGTTCCTTTTCCGTTCTCTTCTGTTCTTGGTACTTTCTTTCCTGTTCTTTTCGATTTTTTTCCATTTCCTTAAACATTTCAAAGAGACATGCTATTTCCGACTTCTGTAATTCTGTACGTCTGCTTCCTTCAGATCCTGTCCTGTCTTCTTCTTCTTCATAGCGAAGTTCTTCATCTTCCCTTCTTGTGCTTGTTTCACTTCTCAAATCCATTTTCTATAGATTTTCCTTTTAAATTTTCAAATATTTTCTTGTAAATTTCAAACGCTTCTTCTAAATTCGAAGAGCCCCACGTTCGTGCGCCATTTTGTATTGTTATATTTTTTTATTAATCGTGTAATTTAATTTGTTTGTATAATTAATGTTTAGGTACCTTTGGATATCTCAACTTGTCAAAATGGGAATATCTACTTACCTTCAAATGCTTAATAAAGTAGATATTAGTCTCACTGAAATTTATATCTTTCTTTGTCAAAATAAATTATTCTTGAATATAATTTTGGTTATAATCAATATATAATTACTTTTGAAATTAAATGTGTTCAAAACAAAATAAATTTGAAAATAAAATGTTTCTATAGAATGTAAACAAAAATTTATTCTATTATCTCTAAGGGTGGTTCTTTAGAAGAAAGTATCTCTGAATGAAATCCTGTGTTTTTCAATAATTTATATTAAATTGAAATTGATTTTTTTTTATACAATTTAAATAAAATTATATTTTTCCTACGCCAATCCTTATACTAAAACTTAACTTAAACAACAATGTTCAGAATACGAATATTCTATACTAAATTT
>NW_019417556.1:10172-39284 GCF_000390285.2 Anoplophora glabripennis
TTTTTTATTCCTCTAAAATTAATATTAATCGAGATATCGCCATTTTAAGTTATCATATGAATGAGAGAACCACCCTTTTCGAGCCCTTTAAACCCTTCAAACTTAAAAATGAAGGGCTTAAAAAGATCAACGCGACAGTTCACGTAGCCCTTACAATTCCCTGTAAAATAAGCCTTTGTGCGAATAAAAATCTTAAAAATTAAGAAAGTTATCGTCAGAAAAATAAACAGGTGTATAGGTGATAATTTTAAGAAAATTTAGGTCAAACAAGAATTTTGAAGCATTTAATCTTTTTTGTATATACGTATTTAGTATGTGTATATTCGAATAAACTATACTATATAAGGGAATAAATGTTTATTTAATACGAATGCACATTTAAAATGTTTCTACTCTCTCAATAATATTTTTTTATTTTATCTTCGAAAGAAGGGGTATTTTTCAAGGGTTGAAAAGTTGCAATCGATAAAAAAGATTTTTTAATCAAGAAATCAATTTTAATTTGATAAAAATGCATGATTAAAATGTTTCACGTTGAAAAAAATAATTTATATTTTCATCCAAAGGGGTGGTTTTTAAAGGTTTTTTCGGGTTGAGAATTTGGGATACATTAAGTTTCATGTTAGATAGCACATAAAATTACGTATACTGCACAAATAAAAAAGATTTGATTACATAAAATGCTTAAATTTGTATTGTTTCTTTTTTTTGTGAAAGTCACCCCTTAAGAACAAAGAGCACACCTAGCGCATATATAAGTTTCGAAGTGGGGAATAAGATGAGCCTAATTCTAAATTTTGAGAAAAATCGATGCATCTATAAAAAATTCGGAGGTATTACTATATTTTCAGCTACAGTAACTGAGCTAAAGGCCGTTATAGTTATTAACGTTACAAGGCCGATAACAAGTAAATAACGGGCGAGGTGGAGTTTGTAATACGAGTCGTAGCGTAGCGTAGCCGAGGTTTATAATCCACCGAGGACGTTATTTACGTATCGGCCGTGTGTCGTTCAACGGTTTTCGTTACACCAGTTTAATTCATTTCATTTATCATTTCACTTAAAAAGCAATTTTCACAAATAATATGGACATGCAAGAGAAATAAAAAAGAAGTTACAAGGCGGTTGCTAGGTAATAAGTGTGTTTGTATTGTAGAAATTTATAACTGACGTCTAGCATAAAGAAGCGTCACGTTGACTTCCATTTGAAGGTTTTCAAATTTATCAGAATAATAATTGTGAAATCAATTTCCATATACATTATAATGAAAAATAAAACCTTGTGTGTGTGCGTGCGTGCGTGTGGGTGCATGCATGCGTGCGTGTGTGCGTGTGTGGGTGCGTGCGTGCGTGCGTACCGGTTATCGTGTCTATTTTGGGATATGTTAAGTGAAAATAACAGGTATGGTGTAACGAAAACTATTTTGACAGGATGATACTTTTATGTCCTACATCCAAATCTGCCAAATTTTTGTTTGTCCACAAAAATTCAGTTTCATCCGGTTCAAATGTTCAATCTTGATTTCTCAAAACTTCGGTTTTAGGATATAGAACACTATAATCCTCGTATGAGGGATGAGGTACTAAATGCACAGATTCTTTAACATTTACATTGAGATTTTGATGCTTGTTCATTGTCAAGTTTTAGATTTACTTAAAATGTTAGAGAAAAGCAAACATAAATGTTTCTGTAAACGTTATGCTTATATCTTGTAAAAATTTTTTTATCGCTATAAAGCAGCACTTTAAGAAAATTACTCTATAAGTTAGGATTTTTATAAACACATTGAAATCTGTAGGTACGTTTAACTTCTTAAAACAAAGTCTAAGGCCAAGTTAACTTGGCTTTCTTCTTCTTCTTCTTCTTCCTCTTTTACTAGAACCAACAACTAGAAGAAGAAGAAAAAGAAAAAGGCCAAGTTAAGACAAAGTTAGGGTTAACACTTTTTATAATTTCACCGCCGTCGTAGAAAGTACCTTTTTATGAATAAAATTCCCTCTAAATTTGCACATCTATACAAATGGCAATAGTTTTAAAATATGTGCTCCTCTCAATAACCACCAATTTGATTTATTAATTTGTCTGGAAAATATTGGATAACAAGTTATTTGAGGTGTCTTCTATTCATTAAGATTCCCAGTAAAATTAATTATTTTTGTTAACTAGGTAGTCATCGTGAAGATGTAATTGACCTCGTTCTGCCATTAATATCCTCATCAAATAGCAATGAAATAATAGGAGTAACAAGTTTGGCATGTGGCATAATATCTATTGGCAAACATGATAACGATGTATCATCAACGATTCTCAATAAGATTATTGAATTAAATAATACTGATTCTTTAAAATCACCATACATCAGATTAGCAGGTTTAGGAATGTCCCTGTGTTATTTTGGTGCTAGAGATGCTATTGAAGTCTCAACGGAAGCAATGAATGTTCTTGAGGAACCCTTCAAAACCACTGTCCAGACTATTTTATTGATGTGTGCTTATGCAGGCACAGGAGATGTTTTGATCATCCAAGAATTATTGCATATAGTGGGAGAAAAAATAGAAGTTCCAAAAAAATATAAGAAACATGAGAAGAAAGAGAAAAAAGATAGTTTTACTAAAATTAAAGCTCCGAAGAAAACCGAATGGGATTATTCCACATCTCAAGCTATGGCTACATTAGCTGTAGCTGTAGTTGCATACGGAGAAGATATTGGTAAATTCACTTATATCAAATTTGACCATATTTTTTAATACCTACTCCTTAAATATTTTATCTACTTTTCCCTTAATAAAGTAAATACTACAGTCAAATAGTTTCGTAATGGGTTTTTGACAAGTAACAGAACATATTAAGAAATTAATTTGTACCTATTTATTGTGTACTTACATTTATAATACAATTTTTGCAATTAGAAAGAATTCTGGCATTTATTGCGATATATTTGTCTGAATTTCTCTTGAGGCACATTTTAACAGTCATAACTTTTTCTGACACTTCTTTTATCCTCTTTAAATCTTACAATTTTTGGAAATTCTTTTATTCAAGTTCATATTGTGTCTTCGATTTAGATTTGCATTTGTTCAATTTGCAGCTGTCTCTATATCTAAAGGAAACTTCTTTAGAATTAGACGTTTTCGAAAAGTACCTTTTGAAAAAATGAGTCAAGCTTATTTTTAGAAATTATTTTCAATTATCAATTAGATTTTTTTACAAAAGCAAATAATATTTCATATAATATTTGTCTTGTAAGTTCATATTACGACACTTGACACCCCGGTTGAAAACTTAACGTCTTGCATCGTAGTAGATAAGCTATAGGCCAAAGGTATAGGGTTCAACGCCAAAATCCCATATATTTTCTTATAATGGTTCAATTTGCAAATTTTTGGTAAATTTTACCCCCTCCACTCCACTTTTAGGCCACGCCCATCGACCAATCAGAGCGTAGCATTCAAATTGGCCACGTCTCTCGACCAATCAGATCACGGCAAATTGGCGGTAAATTTAAAATCCAGTAACGATAGGTTGTTTGATCAATCAGAGTGTGGCAATAAAATTGGTGGTAAATTCAAATTTCTAGATTTAAACGTTTGCGCAATAGAGATCGGAGTGAAGGAGAGAGGTGGGCTGTAATTGACGGTAAATTTAAAGTTGGTTTCGAATTTTATTTAAATTAGAAAAGTCTTGCTCTGCTGAGATTCGAACCCCGAACCTTTGGATTCCAATGCGAGCCCGTTACCTCTAGACCACCGTAGTAGCATTTAACAACAGGAATAATTTGGTTGGGTAGCGCTTAAAATCTGAGGATAAAAAAATTTATTACTAGAAGAATTCCATGCTATTTAGGAAATGAGTTAATATGAACAAAAATAAAATATGTTTAATACATGCGCAGAACATACTTGTAATTAGTGCCTTATTGGTGGTAAATTCAAATTTCTAGATTTAAACGCTTGCGCAATACGGTTTAGAGTGAAGGAGAGAGGAGATAATTTTATTTAAATTAAAAAAGTCTAGCTCTGTCTAAGATTCGAACCCCGAACCTTTGGATTCCAAAGCGAGTTCGTTACCTCTAGACCACCGTAGCATTTAAGAATGGGAACGCTGTGGTTGATATATTGATGCTAAAAATATTTCAGCTATTAGTGTGAAATTTCATAATCTTAAGATGAGAAATTCAAACACAGCTCCGTTCAGGTCTTTTAAACGAAAAAACATGCGCATTAGCACCCTATATTTCGCTAACGGTTTGAAATAAATAGCTGTGTCACTAAAATTGGGTTAAGATATTTACGAAACATCATTTTTTTACAAAAGTTTAACACGAAAACGAAGCATCTGCGGACCAACTCTTTGTCTTAAAATCACTGTCTGTTAAATTTATTGTACATACTTAATTAACACCCTGTATTACATTATCTATTTAATTACTAGAATAATTCTATGCTATTTAGGAAATGAGTTTAATAGAAACCGTTGTTATTATTATCTTAATACTGTCGTGTCAAGTTCATATTAAAGCCCATGTGACCAACGCTAACTACTTATTCTTTTAAATATCAAATTGTATTGAAAAAGCAAAAGTTCAGCCTAGGTCTGGGAGAGAACGTATTAAGGAACAAACCAACAGATATAAAAACCTTTTAAGAGTTGTCATGTCACTTCTTTAAGAACATCCTGTAGACTGCTGCTGCTTCTGAAGTGGCCTGAAGAATGTAGGTACCTAGAGGAGAGGAATGGAATGAGAAAGAAAATCTCAGTATGTGTACACGGTTTATTAAGACTGCTTCTTAAAGCTGTCAATAGGTACTAGTTTAATATTAGAACGAGAGAGAGAGAGAGAGAGATAATAAATGGTATTGTTACCTTTATACATGTGTCATCACAAAGCACGACAACAGCCAGGGTTCATTCGACAGAAATTGAGAGGGTATATGAAACAAATAGCAAAAATTCAAACACAACTCCGTTCAGGTCTCTTGAACGAAAAAACATATGCATTAGCACAAGATATCTTATATTTCGCTAACGGTTTGAAATAAATAGCTGTGTCACTGACGTAAAAGCATCAGCCACGTATACAAAATCCAGGCGACAGACATGCGCATATTTGTACATCTACCGGATGTTTTTTTTAATAACACAACTCTTGTAACTTATATACAAGTTGCCTGATTGAGAGATAATGGGGGAATTAAATTGTTAGATTGTTACTGAATGATACATAAATTCGATCCCTTCATATATACCTTAGTTATGGGAGTATGTGTAAAGACCATTACATCTATTTTTTTTTATATAAAAATACACTATAAATATGGAGAAGAAATGCCGTCGTATGGAATATCAGTTATAATGTAAAAAATGGCTATTATATTTGTTGCATAAATTGTTAGGTAAAGGGTGAAATGTAGAATATTTTTTCATTGCTGATTTTTTCTCTTATACATGATATAAGTAAAACCTTAAGATCACTATGCTTTAGACTAAAATTGGAGCAAAAATAAAAATAATTCCAGATATTTAGTTTTTATTTCAACTTCAGATCTACATCTATGTCGTATGAGTAAAATGACAAAATAGAGCAAGTTAAATCACTAATTTAATTAATGATGCCGTTATGAAGGATTTCGATTATTTTTCAAAAAGTTGTAGGAAAAGATAAAGTTATTGTACCACTTTTTATATAAACATTTTTTTGACGAAAATAATTCATTTACATAAGATTTGCCATTTTACTACAAATTGATGGTTTTGTAAAAGTCGAAATGTTTGTTATGTTGTAAATGTTACGTTCAGAATATTAATTTTCAAGTAATTTAATGATAATATACTATACATTGTAATATAAAGTGCCTGTATGACCTCTATTTTTATTTTTCAGTATAAAAACATATCTAATATAACATATAATGTAACATCAGCATTCCTGTCGCATCATCTTATTCCAGAAATGCTGATGCATATAATTTATTCCTATTTAAAGCCGCTAGATCATATGTACAGCACAATATAGTTTTTGCTTTGTTCTTGTCAACTTATGTTGGTGCTAATAAAAACTTTTTCTTTAATTTTTTCATACTATCTCGACTCGCCTATGCAGGGTGTGAGCAAGAAAGATAGTCCGAAAAATAAAATATTTAGTTTAAAATTTGTTTGTTTTCATACTATCTCGACTCGCCTATACAGGGTGTGAGCAAGAAAGATAGTCCGCAATATAAAATAATTTAATAATTTAGTCAAAATGACACAATCAACTTCGGCAAGTCCTCTTAATTTGGACACATTAGACAAGTTAACTAAACTTATACCAGTATTTACAGGGAGAGATATAGAACTTCCGGATTTTTTGCAAAACTCTGAAAACTTAATTCATTTCCTTAGTACTGACGACCCCAGACAACAAACTATCATACTTGCATCCATTAAAACTAAGATACAAGGTAATGCACGCGAGTCATTGCTAGGTAGGCCTGATATTAAAACATGGCCAGAAATTAGAAATTTCTTTAAACAAAATTTTTCTGATAACAAATCTTTAGAGATTTTGGAACTCGAACTTCAATATACGAGCTTAGCCCCAGGTGAGAATTATAAATAAAGTGCAACAAAATTTCTTATCAGTCAATGAACAAACCGGACGAATTTCATTTTTTTCAACGCAAGCTTTTAACAGTTTCAAATTAAATTTACCTTATCATTATGAACAACTGATTAGGGCAAGACAAGACATTCGTACCATAGAACAAGCAGTCAGCTTTATAGAAGACGTAATTAAATATGATAATTACAAACGACTTACATTCCAAAATAGACAAACTAGGAAACCCCGACAAAATACACAAATTAAATAGCCCGTAACAATTTCAATCACAGCTATCTAATAATCCTCGACAATTCCCATCACAACCCGTTAATTTGCCTCCATCGCGACCTGTAACATACAACTTCCCGACAAATCAAAAAGTTTTTGGAAAACCCCAAGATGTTTTTAGACCACATCAACAACGTATATTCTGGTATCAGTCATACTAATTCTCAGCGCGCACCATTTAAATCAGATTACCAAAGAAGAAACTATCCTGAATACAAAAATCCTTTACCCCAGTACAAGTATTACATAATACCGAATTTTACCGAACAAAACGACACTGAATGTAATCCTTCAGATTACGAACCAGAACCTGAATCATATTATCCTTCAAATGAATACCCTGAACAGGAAAATTCTAATAATTATTATCCTTTCGACATCCACCAAGAATACTTGGAAGAAAACTCCCAAGAAACAAATTTTCAGAAAGCTCATTTACCCCAGGATCCAATATAGTCCTGAATAATGTCGAAAATAATAAACTCCCTTTCATCCAAATTCAAAACCCACCTATACGACTTCTTTCAGATACAGGATGTGGAAAAAATATTATGAACCCTTCTATAATTTCAAAATTTTATCCAGGCTGTACTTATCCCAAAACCAATACCATCGCTACCTGCACTGGTTCCCAAAATTCTTATTTCTCAGCAAATATTCCAATCTTTGAAGAATTCAATTCAGATTATAACATAGAAATAATTTTATTTAATTTCACTAAAGATTTTGACGGACTTTCGGAGGTTTCAAAACACTCCAACATCTAAGTTTAATTAATGACCCGACGAATTTAACTCTATCAAACCAAAATTGTATCATTCCTCTACAAATACAAAGACACAATAAACCCGTAAAAATCGACGCTCATTCTATCCAAATTGTAGAATTCCCTGTTGACATCCTATCCGGAGATATTTTTATACAAGGCCAGTACACTACACATCTTCGTATTCCCGACTGTGTAACTCACGCAGAAAACGGACTAGCAAAAGTTGAAGTATATAATATCACGAACGAAGACCAATTTATCATTCCTGACCAAACTCTACCCGCAGATCCATTAGATGAATATTTCACCCAAACATTAGAAATTAAAAATAAGACCGAAATCCCATTAAACCACATCAATCAAAATTCAAGAGACGTGACAACACTGCTTAGAACAGAACATTTAAATTCCGAAGAAAAATTCCACCTGTTTGAACTTTGTGAAAAATATGAATATTGTTTTTATTTTCCCGGCGATACTTTAACTTTTACCAATCAAGTAAAACTCGAGATTAAGACTTTCGACGAAAAACCTATCCATACAAAAAGTTTTCGGTATCCTCGTATACACCAAGAAGAAGTCCAACGACAAATTAACGAAATATTACAAAATAACATTATCCGGCCGTCCAAATCCCCTTTTAGTTCTTCTATTTGGATTGTCCCAAAAAAAATTGGCGCTACAAACAAACAAAAATGGCGACTAGTAGTAGACTATAGAAAACTTAACTTGGAAGATGCCAATATTTCACCACCCTTGACTTAGCGAGCGGATTCCACCAAATAGAGATGCACGAAAACTCTATAGAAAATACTGCATTCAACACGGAAAACGGGCATTACGAATATGTACGAATGCCCTTCGGGTTAAAAAATGCACCTGCGAAATTTCAACGAGTAATGGACAACGTCCTCAAACACCTTCAGCATAAAATTTGTTTTGTCTATATGGACGATATCATTATTTTTAGTACTTCCCTTCAGGAACATATTCAAAATTTAGAACTTGTGTTTAAGACCCTAGCTGAAGCAAAGCTAAAAATACAACTAGATAAATCTGAACTTCTTTGCAAACAAGTAGAATTTTTAGGACATGTAATCACCCCAGAAGGTATTAGACCTAACCCAAAGAAAATAGAAGCTATAAAAAAAATTCCCTTACCAAAAACCGTTAAAGAAATAAAATCTTTCTTAGGACTTTTAGGATTCTATAGAAAATTTATACCTAACTAGCTTTTACCCGCGGCTTCGCTCGCAGAGTGATAGAAAATCTTTCGTAAAAAATATATTTTTTTTAATAAAAAGTATCCTCTAATACCTCCAAGAATATGTGTACAAAGTACAAACTTACATTCACATTTATAATATTAGTAGGGATTATTATTATTAGTAGGCTTCGCTCGTGGGTAAATAAATATAGAAAATCTTTCGTAAAAAAAATTTTTTTTAATAAAAATTATCCTATGTTACTTCTAATACCTCCAAGAATATGTGTACAAAGTTTCATGATGATCGGTTAAGTAGTTTTCGCGTGAAAGCGTAACAAACAAACTTACATTCACATTTATAATATTAGTAGGGATTATTATTATCAGTAGGCTTCGCTCGCGGGTAAATAAATATAGAAAATCTTTCGTAAAAAATATTTTTTTTAATAAAAAGTATCCTATGTTACTTCTAATATCTCCAAGAATATGTGTACAAAGTTTCATGATGACCGGTTAAGTAGTTTTCGCGTGAAAGCGTAACAAACAAATTTACATTCACATTTATAATATTAGTAGGGATTTCGCGAAAGTAACCAAACCATTAACGTTAAGATTAAAAAAGGATTCAAAAATCGACTTTTCACAAGATTATTTAGATTTCTTTGAACTTTGTAAACTGTCCTGACTTCCATAAAACATTTACCCTTACTTGCGATGCATCCAACTTTGCCATTGGAAGCGTATTAAGCCAAGACGGACACCCAATTTCTTACTATTCCAGAACTCTAAATCCCGCTGAGTGTAACTACTCGACAATCGAAAAAGAACTCTTATCAATCGTCAATTCTGTAAAATATTTTAGACCATACCTGTTTGGCACAAAATTTACTATTGAAACAGATCACCAACCCTTGCAGTGGTTGTTTAATTTAAAAGATCCTAACTCCAGACTCGTACATTGGAGACTTAAATTAAAGGAATACGATTACACTATTAAATATAAAAAAGGTAAAACAAACCAAGCCGATCCCCTTTCTCGTATAAGACTGAATGCTATAGAGACTGACGATATGAATTCCATGATAGCCCAAATTGACGAATCAGACCGAGACTTAGACAATCTACTACAAATACCTCCCGAAGACATCCTGAATGACACCAATCGCGAAGTATACGAATCCCTATTAAAAGACTTCGAGTAAATAGCCGAAGATGACTCGCATACTATCCATACTTCTCAATCTAATCCCATTCTAGAAATCAAATATACGGACAACGTTTTAAATCTTTTTAATCATCAATTTTTAATATCAGAAAATGAATCAAATAAATTAAATACACATCATTGCGAAAAAACATTCCCTGGTAAAACTAGACATATTATCAAACTAGTTAACAGACAATCAGACGACGAAATTTTCAAATTCTTAAGACCCTTTATAGAAAATAATAATTCTACAGTACATGCACTTTTCTTTGATTCTATTGAAATTGAACGGAAAATTATTAGGACCCTACAAAGCAACCTTTTCTCTAAGTATAAATTTGTCATATGCAAAAAAAGAGTTGAAGATGTTCTTACCGAACAAGAACAACAACAAAAAATTAAATATAACCACGAAGCGAAAACATACCACCGCGGAGTCACCGCAACTCATCAGACCCTTTTACGAAAGTATTATTGGTCCCACATGTTCGATCATATTCGAGAATATATTTCTAAATGTCAAACATGCATTACTATGAAAACTGACCGCCATCCACCTAATCCAAAATTTCAACATACATATACTCCTTCCATATCATTCGAACTCCTGAATATTGACACACTTTCAATCAATAATAAAACATTTATTACCATTATTGACGTTTTCTCTAAATATGCACATGCCTATCCCGTTGATTCAGTAACCGGACTTAATGTCCAACGTAGTCTTTTAAAATTTATAGAAAGTCATGGTTACCCATATCGAATTTTAGTAGATTCCGGCGTAGAATTTAATAACATAATGATTAAAGATTTCTGTAATTTACACAAAATTTCTCTTCAATTCACATCCATACAAGGACATACTTCTAACGGAAACATCGAAAGATTCCACTCTACTCTACTAGATCTAGTACGCTGTATAAAAGTTGAACAACCAAACACACCCCTTGACTACTTAGTATCCCTAGCAGTAATATCCTATAATCATACAGTACATACGACGACCAAGGAAACCCCTATTAATATTACCAGCGGCGATAATAAACCTGACTCTTTCGACATAAACGAACAGATTATAACATCTGACTACATCGAAAAACACAGACATATTATGAAGACCATGCACGACCAAATAAAACAAAATATCGAAACAAACAAGACAAAACTATAACTATAACTAAATTAATCGAATCACGTAAAGAACCTGACACTTTCGAGATTGACGAAGACATATATATAAAAAATTCAAATCGTAACAAACTGACGCCCCGGTATAAAAAAGAACTGACATCTAAAGACTAAGGTCCTACAGTTGAAATATTTAAACGATCAGGACATCAAGGTGATAAATATCACAAAGCCTTTATAAAACGCAAACCAAAACAGAAGAAAAAGATTAATAATCTCCTTCCGTTCCAGGAAATGAACCTCCAAGGGAAGACTCTGACTCTTCTAGCGACAACATTCCTCTTAGTCAACTCTTTAAAAATCCACAACCTAGAAAATCCCCTCCTGATAAATCAACTAAGTAAAGAAACTCGTATTATATCCCATTCACATGACTTCATCCAAGTCATAGACTTAACCAAAATAAAAGACGAAACGACTCGACTCCTTTCTGACTTAAGCCCCTCACGTTGTAACTTATCACAAATCAAACAGTTCTTAATCTACATTCGAACTAAACTTGAGAATTTTGAAAACCCAAAAATTAGACAAAAACGTGGACTTATTAATATCGTAGGCTCGTTGCATAAATACCTTTTCGGAACCCTAGATAATGACGATTTAGAAACTATCATTTCAAAATTTAATACTCTCCTACAAAACCAAAATAAAATAAAAATACAGTTGTATCTCCAGAGTTCTATATTAATCGACTTAAATAATAAATTAAATAATTCATTTTCTAAAATTGACAAAAATTTCAAAGTGATCTCACATACAATAGAAAAAATGAAAAACGATGTTGAATGTGTCAAAATTCAAATAAACTTGCACGATACGTTTACTCAAATAGATGATATCCTATCAAATTTAGAAACAGCAACAAATCTTGCTCAACACAACATCATCCACAACTTCTTTCTACCTTTAAAAAATGTCAAACCTATATTAAACCAACTCTACGCTATGTATGATCGAAAAGAGATAATTGATCTCACTAACCTACATTCTTACTATAACTTATTTTTAATCTCGGTAGACATCCTTGAATACAAAATTATGATTAAACTGTCAGTACCACTATTCTTTCCTAAACCGTATAATACTTACCATTTGATTCCTATCCCGATTAATGGTCAGACCGTTATTCCTACTCAACCTTACCTACATGTAAATCTGGATACGCAACAACATATATGGACCACCCAACCATGCCCATCCATACAGGAGTACAATTTATGTAGAGGAACTTTCCGACTCCAACAAGATCAGTGTTTTCTGCCCCTGATCCAAAATAAACCGCTCCGGTGCTCATCGACCAAAGTTGAACTACAAACAACATTGCTCGAACAACTTAGGAATAATTTAATTCTAATCATTCCCCAACAATAGGAGTTAATCCGTGAACAGTGCCACGTCAAACAAACTTATACAATCGATTAACCATCCCTTGTGACGATAGACTCATGTGATGTGATCATTAAAGACAGCCGTTTTTCCCCTAAAAGTGACTTTATCCAACAGACTCAAATCAGCTTAACGACGATACACCTGGAACCGTCCAATAGACCTACAATCCATCTTCAAGAAATAGAAATCCAAGACTTCCAACAATTACAACGTTTAACAAAAAGTTTGAAACCGCTACATATTAATGACTTTGAGAATATGAAAACCAAAAATATTATTTCTTATGTTCTGTTTATTGTTATCATAATTGTAATCTGTATCTTATTGTTATACTGTCGGTTTTTCCATCAGAAAAAACGAAATTACTGTCAAAGAAATTCCACAGTTCCTTCTACAGCTATAGAAATTCCACTTAAGGAGGGAGGTGTAATATAAAGTCCCTGTATGACCTCTATTTTTATTTTTCAGTATAAAAACATATCTAATATAACATATAATGTAACATCAGCATTCCTGTCGCATCATCTTATTCCAGAAATGCTGATGCATATAATTTATTCCTATTTAAAGCCGCTAGATCATATGTACAGCACAATATAGTTTTTGCTTTGTTCTTGTCAACTTACGTTGGTGCTAATAAAAACTTATAAACATCCAGACCTATAATTTTATTACATATATTATCGTTAACAATTCCTTAGTAAAAGTGTTTAATACTACTAGATTTATCCTAGATTAAACATTTAAAGAATACATATATTTATACGGGATGTAACCAAAATGCTTGTCCAAACCTGAATAACAGATTCTATTTCACAAATTCCTGGTGCAAAATGACATTCGAGCTGAACTTGGTAAATATAAAGATCACATTATGAACTGAGATNGGAAATCCAGGATTTCCAGCAATTACAACGATTAACAAAAAATTTAAGACCAGTACATCTTGATGACTTTGAAAATATGAAAACCAAAAATATTGTTTCTTCTGTTCTGTTTATTGTTTTAATAATTGTAATCTGTATCATATTATTATACTGTCGTTTCTTTCATCACAAAAAAAGAAATTACTGTCAAAGGAATTCCACAGCTCCTTCTACAGCTATAGAAATTCCGCTTAAGGAGAGAGGTGTAATATAAGGACCCTGTATAACGTCTATTTTTATTTTTTAGTATAAAGACATATCTAATATAACATATAATGTAACATCAGCATTCCTGTCGCATCATCTTATTCCAGAAATGCTGATGCATATAATTTATTCCTATTTAAAGCCGCTAGATCTTATGTACGGCACAGTATAGTTTTTGCTTCATGTTTGTCAACTTACGTTGGTGCTAATAAAAAGTTATAAACATCCAGACCTATAATTTTATTCACTGGAGTGTATTTTGGAGAAATAGTCCCTACTAAAAATATGTCATCCCCAAATTTTATCACTAAATATTTTTTGTCAGTGAAGGTACAGGAAAAATATAAATATTTAAAAGTTTTTACACCCCGTATCTCCATAGGGAAGCATCTGATCAAGAATTTGTATAGGACAAAAGTTGATTATTTTCATCGGTAGAATAAGCCATTAAAGTCTGGCAAAAAGTATCATTAACACCCTGTAATCCCTGTATAATTAGTCTACAAACATTCAACTTGAAAAAATGTCGTGCAAACTGTAACTAAAAAGTCAGAGATGGTATTTTACATCTACAGAAGACTAAAAACTACACATTTTGGGTTTGGGGTAGGCTTGCTCAATGCCTTTGTCCACACCACAGCCCAAGGATTTTATATTAAAATCCTTGACCACAGCCAAGCCTATCGCTTGTGCAAATTTATTTATTATTAATAAAATTAAAATTAATAAAAAAATTAAACTGATCGGTCTTTCTGTTGTAAAAATTAAAAAATAGCCAAAAGTCAAAACAAAAAGACTTCCATCGTAAAAATGAATAAAATGATTCACTTTCTAATCTTTCTAATTTGCTTTGATCATGATCATATTATTAAAAACGCGCTGGCTAGTGGCTATGGCTAAACGTGAGCGTAGACATAGACAATGACAATACACGTCTGTCACTGTACTAATCAAAAATATTTTGTTTAATTATATAAAAAGTGGGCCGGATCCCGGCGGTACTGCAATACCGGGCCAACCCGCGACAGAGGTGGAGCAAGCCCCTAACCTCCGTCAATTTCCAAAAATCAGTTTAATATACTGGCCCCGCATGCGGGGCGTATCAGATATTAAGCTGATAAGAACAGATACTACACTTTGATCTTAGCCAGAGGCCGAGAAGCGATACCGAAGCTTTGTCAAACCTTGCTACAAGTTGAATTCTGGTAATCTAACAGCAGCGAGTTGCGCACAAATTCGTATGGCGCCATCTATGGAGGTTTAACAGATTTAACGGATCGATAGAAGAACTAGGGGACCCTTTTATACGTATATTATATTCTCTTAGGATATATAAAAAGCAGTTAAACAATATAATTATTTTAACATCACAGGTAAGTTAATATGTCACGAGTTTTGTACATGTCCAAGTTTTATGGCGTATTAAAGTTAAAATCGGTGTGAGATGCAACTGCTCTACGATTTAATTTTTATTAGAATATTTATTTTACCAACATCTTTGATTAAATTAAATCCTAAAATGTCAAATTTTTACTCTAAAATTACCATTAATCGCAATATGCCCAGGGGCATCCTGTGTATAAAAAAAACATTTCCAAAATAGTTTAGTTTGAATATGGAGTGTATTTATTTTCATTTATTTTAATAACTGCTAACTTCGAGGAATTGTAAAACTGAAAAATAGCACCAGTTTTTCTAGCGTGCAGGGACACCCTGTATAACACTTATAACCTGTCATTGACGTTTACACCCAACAAAAAATCGTTAATGCTGTCTTTTTTTTAAAAAAAACTTGTTATATACTCGATTTTGCTCCGCTTAGTTTTTGCTGATTAAAAATAAGCCCCACTTAACCAACTCGGTTTAACATCATCACCAACATTAAATCGTTGACATATGGAATCGGTTTCATTCTAATTCGACTTCGAGTTGTCACGCGTGGGGCGACGTTTGATCCTATTACACGCTATGACGCTCTAATTTAACGCCTTCATAGTAGAATAGTCAAAATAAAGCGGTACGGAACCTCGAATAATGCCCTTTATTAATTATTGTTGGGTTGATCCCCCGGTAATCCTGTTACAATTTGGACAGAATGGGACAGGAATAGAACACGTGCTTCCAAATTCACGAAAAATTAATATCTGTATACGTACAGGGTGTCACGTAAAAAATGCCTCAAGCTCTAACTGTCATTTTTGGTCTCATAAAAAATAAAAGATTAGCGGTAAGGGCTACGAAAATACTACAAACCATATAAAAATAAATAATAAATTGATAAATATATTTTAAACCTTACCATCTGATAAAGGTAATGTTACAGCTTTTTCTAGACAAACTTTGATACAAAAATAACTAATGAAGAAAATTATACGAAATTAAATAGGGACCCAATCAAGGCAATAGAAAATAAGTTAAAATGTATAAGTTATGGGTATGGGTGCTTGTTTGAAACGTACATTTCTTTTTTTTCGATCCATTGACGAAATGTTGTAAACATTGGAAAAAAAATTCTCACCAAATTTATCATTTAACACGTAAACCTACGTTTTTTTTAAATTATCTATATTTCAGCTGCATTTCACATTATTTTCTTGTTCATAGGCGATGATTATAGGGGAATCTCTGTTCTTTGAATGGGCCCAGTATAATCTATGTGACTTGAACGGTTTAACTGCAAAAAATTTTAAAGTATTTTTTTAAATTTTTATCGATTTTTGCGTTTTTCTCTTAAATGGATAGACTTACAGCAAAAACGTAAATTAAGTTTTTAGAGGAAAATAAATTTACTATAAAAAAAGTCCCCAGTATCGCAGTATCTAGGCTACATAAATGTAAACAAGAATTTTCAGATCAAGAGTAAATTTTTAAGCAGTTCATAATGGTGTTGCTGAGAGTCCAGGAACATCAATTCGTCACTTTGGCAAAGAATTGGTCATTTCGAGAGGCTCTCTATAGATACAGAGTATTCTCACGAAAGATTTGCATAAAGTTCGTTGAATGGATTATGGAACAAGTGGATGCTGATTTCTCGAACAAAATCATATTGAGCGATGGGGCTCACTGTCATCTTGATGGCTTCGTTAATCGATAAAATTATCGCATTTGGGGTTCAGAAAATCCACGAGTGATTGTTGACAAACAAGTATCCAAAACGTATCACTGTTTGGTGCGGATTTTGGGCTGGTCAGCCAATAACAGTTAATGGTGCTCTCTATCGCGACATGCTATTCCAGTTTTTTGTGCCTAAATTGCAAGATATGGATGTAGACGACATGTAGTTTCAACAATACGGTACCATATGCCATACCACATGCCCGAGAAACAATTCAATTACTACACGAGTCATTTCCTGGTCGTGTAATTTCCCGTTTTAGTGATCAGAACTAGCCGTCCAAATCATGCGATTTAACGCCGTTTGACTTTTTTCTTTGGGGTTTTTTCAAAGTCTAAGGTTTATGCCAACAAACCCATGATCACCCAGGCCTTGAAGGAGGAAATTGAGCGCGTATCAACGAAATTCAGCCGCATTTATGCAATACGGCCATGGAAAATTTCGACAAAAGAGTGCGTATATGTGCCCGCAAAGCCATGGAGACCATTTATCCCATATGCTATTCCATACATAAACCTATACATACTGTAAGCATTTGAATTAAAAAGGGTAAAGCTGATTAAATATATGAAAACTGCACCAGCGTCTGATGAAGAGTTCTTACCTTGTATTTATTGTCCTCCATATAAAATTTTAAAACATGATACTTAATTTCAGACTTATTAGAATGTCAGCATTTGAATAAATAATACTCAAATAAACATTCACTGTATGTATTAAATTGACAACAATAAACTGGTGACAGATTAGGTGCTTGTTTTGAAGTTCCACTGAAAATTTCACAGCCATCCTCGCAAGGAATTATGCGATATCCGTTGACTGCACGAAGAACAGTAAATATCTTAAAAACCAGAAGAGATAGGTATAGGGAACCATTCGAAAGAGAACAAAATTGTTCATCAGGTTGCGTAAAAATACAGTATCTTCCATTAAAAAAAAAAATAAGTTAAGATGGTTTAAAGTTGACTAAATTCGGCATTAAATTTCTATCACCCTGTATGAAATTAAGGCAGGGAAACTAAAAATTTTATCGTTCTAACTTTATTATTGTAAAATACACATCTTTTTGAATTAGGCAGTGCTTTTTTAATTTTTCTTGAAAAAAATTAAATATATCAAAAACGGTCATCTTTAAGAACAGAAAACCTTTATGAACCTATAAATTGACGTAGAACCCAAAATTGCAATAATATACAGGGTGTCCCATTTAAAATAACGAATATGAAGTTAACTTCCGGTATAACCGGAAGCCTTAGGTGGACGCCATTATTTTAGTTAAAAAAAGCATTCCCGAACACACTATTGCCCAAATTTTCAAAATTAAAATCGAAGTAGTCTCTAAAATATGTCTAATGTTTCGCCACCATGGGACACCCTGTATATAAATATTGTAAAAGACTCGAATTGATGGAACACAGTTAAAAATATAAAATCCATATCAAATATCCACATAAAGAAGTGTAATTGACAGAAACAATCATACAAAGTATAGACATAACTACAAAATAGAAGAATTATTTAGAATGGGAGCTTAATCACCATCACTATTTTCTTCAATAGTTGTAGTTTCATCAAATATGATCGATATTTCAACTGTTTTAAGGTTGTGGATTTGTAACGGGTATGTGACAAATAGAAAATGACTGCCGCTACTTCCGTTTACACAATCAGCCCTATGCTGTAAAAACATTGAAATTAATTTCAACCTTGAAGTGATTTCAATGAAAATTGATTTGTTCTTCAATTTTGAAGAAAATTGGTATGCACTAAGAACACTTGATTAGAAAACCTTGACATTAAAATTGATTGAAATTTATTTCAAGTGTACTTGTGGCAACGTCGCTATTTGCTATAGGGAGATACTGGTGACTATGGAAACAATCTTTATGAACAGACACGGTGACATCAGTCAAAGATTTTATTATAAGATTCTTAATCATCAATTTTGTTATTCTGAATTTGTTAATTGTTAATCACTCACATATATTTGAAAAGTGTCAAGATGTTTTAGATTTAGAAAACAAGGTAAGAACTCTTCATTACCCACTGGTGCAGATTTCATATGCTTGATCGGATACCCTTTACAATTTTTAATTAAAAACCTGTGTTTTCTATCAAAATTACTCCTTGTGTGAATTTTACGCCGCCCTAATAATACAAAAACATATAAGTAATATATTGAGATTGTTAAATAATATAATCATTCAAAGAAATATCTTGTATTCTTACTGTTCTAATGATTACCTTTGACAAAGAATAATCACGTAAAAAAAATTGAATTTGATTGATTTAACTTAATTCCTATAAAATAGAGTCAAATATCATGTTGTAGTCCTTTACCCTTAGAACGGTTTTTATAAATTTTGACAAAAAAAAACATAAAAAAATGTCAATCTACCTAAACTATCAATCATACCTCATTTCATTTCGCGCAATATTTCCTCAGACTTGTAAATCTGTTACTAGCCCTATCCGATTGATTTGCTTTGGATAGGGCGTATTAGCCGATATTAAACTGCAACCCCCTTACGGTGTCGCGCCTTTTCTGCACGTGTGGAACCCTATTTTGTTTAATATATCTGTAACGAGGGGGATGGACCCTGTTTGTTGTTTTCGTTTCAGGTTATTAAAAGTCAACTAGGAGACCCTCTACGGATGAAACTCTGTCAAATTAGTTATTACAAGACACCCACGACATCTCTGGTTGAGTCAAAAGTATAAATTGTTTTTATACTTGTACAAGTTTTTGTGTTTTACAGTTGTTTTTTTTTTCATTAACTCTTACTGACAGGCAGGCACGTTTATAAAAACAATTTCAAACATGCCTTTTTGGAATTGTACCAAAATATCTCTAAATGTTGAAATATTATGAGTGTCCCAAAAGAAACGCAAGATTTCATATGAGGGGAAAAAAAATTTATTAATTAAAAAGTTGGCAAAGTTTTTACATGTTTTTAAAGGGTAGACAAGAGGATATTGGGCAGACGTCCTCCGCGACTCGTTTGGAATAGGTACTCGACTTTTTTTAAGAAAATTCACGCTTTCGCATACCTACGAGTGAATTTCGTTGATAATTCTCCGAATTTCTACCTTTAATTCAGGAATGGTATTTATTTGAGCAAAATAAACTTTGGACTTTAGGAATCCCCACAGGAAAAAGACTGATGGCGTAAGATCGCATGATCTTGGTGGTCAAGTCACTTCACTGTTACGTGAGATGTGTCGTCCATCAAATTAATTAATTAATTAATTTATTTATTTAGTTAATTTAATTCATCCAACGGGATGAGAACCCTTTTACAGGATGAATAGAAACAGAAAATATGTAACATAACATAGTAACAATAAAACAGTGAAGAAAAGTACTCGAGTAATGAAGGAGGATGTACAAGGGGCCTAATAAGGCCTAAGTGCCGTGGTGGAAGACAATTCCACCACCCCTCCGACATACATACATACAATAAAACAGCAAAATGGTATAAAGAAAGACAATAAAAACGGAATAGAATAAATAAAATTTTGAACAATGAATTTTGAACAGTGTCTGTGAAAGGTTGGGAAATCTCGAAGCTGGAGATACTGGTGGTCAAAATAAGTCGATTGAGCCAAATATGCCTTATGCAAATGTTGCTGGTTTCAAAGATACAGATACAGGGCGTTCATTGTTTGAATTTTATTTTAAAATTTCTCAATAATCAGAGTATGAATAAAAAAATTTGCACTATTATATTTTTTGACATGACGAATAAGAATTTTTAACTAATTTTGGCGTTGCTTGTATAGAGCCTCAATTATGCCCTATTTCCTTTGATCAATAGGGGCAATTTTTTTTTGTCTAGAATTACGGACATTGTGTACTGAAAATATGACAGAACGTCCCTCGTTTCATAAAAAAGTTACTCCTGTTTGTTTTCGATATCTCCCTTGATTATCGAGATATTTGCATATACAGGGTGGCATAAAAGTATGGGAACCCCAAAAAATCTCGTGAGATATGCATTTTTCGAAAAAACCAAATATAGGGAAAGTTAGGATTTTTCCCTGGCTATTTAATGGTGATCATGCTATGACCACTGACCACTGACCACGTAGTAATTATGGGGTCAAGACGATTTTTTTTAATGGGCACCCCCCTTTTTGATCCCGAAAATAGAAAGAGCGGAAAATTTTACGTTCAGATATGACCTTGACCATTTCAAAAATTTCAAAATGGCGGCGAAATCAAAATGGCGGACGAAATTTTTGAAAGTTAACCGATTGTCACCAAATTTTGTTTACGGTAAGAGATACGAAGTAGCTGAAATGGGGGCGAAGTTGCATAACAAGGGGACGAACATTATGCCTTTAAAAAATCAGGCTAACATGATTAGTTTTCAAAATATTTGAAAAAGAAACCGAAATTTTGGAAATCCGTTTTTGTTTCAATTCAGACTTGTTTGAGGTGATATTCAAAAAAGAACACTTTCTTATGGCAAGTTTTTGTCCTCTGTCGAATGACATAATCAGTTTTTATATGTACGTTTCGTCTCTCCAGGACAACCATCAACTTCATTTTTAAAAATACGACCCTTTAAATTTTATTACATTTTTTGCAAGCCCTCTTGACCCCCAATACTGTACTGCCTCAGTCCGAACCAGATTCAGACTTTTTGTCTCGACAAATTCATTTTCAATGTATTCGTTTGAGATTTATATAATTTTTTTGTTTAAATTTCTATATTTATTGAATTATGGTACACTCTAAGTGTCGTTAGTATGTAAGAAAATGAAGTTGATGATGGTCCTGGAGAGACAAAAAATGACATATAAGAATTGATTATGCCATTCGATAGAACGCAAAAAGTTGCCATGAGAAAATGTTCTCCTTGAAATGAAACATAAACGGATTTCCAAAATTTCATTTTTTTTTCAAATATTTCGAAAACTCATCATGTTAGCCTTAATTTTTTAGAGGCATAATGTTGGTTCCCTGAATATACAACTTTGCCGCCATTTAAGCTAGGTTGTATCTCTTACCGTTTCCGGGATCCCTGGTTGTGAGAAGCGAATTTGTAACAGCCTGTATATAGAAATCTATTAAATTTCGAGATTTTATTAATATTTATTTAACCTAGGTATAGCAGAATAGATAATGAATATACAGGGTGTCCCGTTTAAAACTCCCCAGCTGGATATCTCGAAAACGGAAAAAGAAAAATGATTTCTGAAAAATCCAGTGTATAGTTTCAATAAATTGCTTTACTTGTAAGTGCAAATCCCGTTCCTCTCAGTGCAGGTATAGATGTCGCTGCAATCCGAAAACATATTTTGTTGACAGCAGTTTTAAAAAGTGGCGCACATGAAAGATCTCTAAATTATAAGCTACTTTTGTGATATAAACAATTTTCGAAAAGCCAATAGTTTCCGAGATACTTGGATTTGAGGTAATTTTTTTTCCAGGAATAAGATTTTTTAAAGTTAAGTGTTCAGGCATAACTACTGCAGATTTTCGTCGTATTAGATTGCTTTGAATAAAACAGTGATGAATTAATTATATTTAACTAATAGGTATCACAGGAAATTACTTCATTTAATCTTGTTTACGCAAATCACAGTCTTTTCGATAAAGATAAAGTAATACATATTTATTTAACAAAAAACTGATGCAAAATTAACAAAAATTAGAAATAATATCCATAGTCAGTACATATAATGTTATTTAAAAACTGGTCGTTTTCTTGAACCTTCTTTTGTTTTCTTGAAGTGTCAAAGTTGATTACATATTACTATTACCATAACTACAAGTCTACACCTTCACCTTTGACACATTTGACATTTATTCAGTATGGTCTAGTACACGAATGAAGGATATCTATATAATTTTAATATTCGGTGAATGCCGTAGAAATTCCAGAGAAGCAGAAATACTTTATCAGGTACGTTACCCAAACCGTCGACATCCCGATCATAAAACCTTTTTATCTTTATCGACGAATTTGCTTCATTGTGGTTCTTTTAACAAAAAGAAGCATCCTAGAAGCACTGTTACAAATGACAGAAACACTGTCGTGGTATTAGGAAAGGACCAACGACCTCAGAAAGGATAGACAGTGCATTGTCTTGGTTTGTTTTGTTCTACTGTAAATATTTTGAGAACTCAGCCTCCCATTGGCTAAACACATGTGGTAAGGTGCGCGCGCAGTACTTGCTCTTTGCTAGATGTTTGTTATTGTTTACGACTGTCGGCCGCCATTAATTCTTTGCATGCTTACTGAGTTTAACGTTGTGTTTACCGTGGATTATTAGTTTCTTTGGCAGAATTTATTGTTTTTGTGAATAGACAATGGGAAAATATTGTGTTATATGTAGATTTCGCTTTAAAAGTGGAGGCAATCGCTCTTTTCACAGGTAGGTAGATTTACCATGGGCGTAACAGATAACAGACGGTAGTTTAAAACAAAATTTGAAATAGAAAATTTTCAGTGCAATAATATTGAAAATATAAAATATTTTTTTAAAACGTGAATTGTGTGTTACGGTTAAATAAAAAGTAACATGAATTGCAAAGGCAACATTATTTAAAAGGAAATATACCTAGGTAATTTGATTTTAGGATTCCTTCGAATGTTGAACGCCGAGACGTTTGGCTCTCTCGCATTTTGAGCTGTATAGGAAAGGAAAATAGTCCTAAAGATAGTGTTGTATGTTCAGATCACTTCACATCAAGTGATTTCTTAATAAGACCTGGTGGCCGAGTTTATCTTAAGGACACAGCAGTTCCTGAGTTCCCAAGTTCGTTTAGTCAAAATACAGGACCCCTATTAAAATTGTATAAACAATTTTTTGCACATAATTCGGGATCACTTTGTAGCAATTGTCACCATAACAAATTAGATCCAATAAATCTGTTTTAAGAATTAAAGAACTTAAAAATATGTGTAATAACCCCATTTACTATTTCTCTTTCATTTATCACTTAATTGTCCTACTTGATATGCATATTATTGTATACAAGTATAGTATAGCTACCATACTATATGCAACTGTAACTGTAACTTTGTGATTCCTATTTGAACTGGTAAAAACTTTTATTAATTAGTATTATTTAACATATTGATGTATATTGTTACTGAGAAAATAAAGATTGTTGTAACTAGTATTACTTTTTTTCGGCAGTAAGTGCCGTTATGGAGTAAAACAAACATGGTTCTATTTATTTAAAAAAGAAGTCATTAACATTATTTTAAAACCAAATTAGGTGTGAAATCGGTAAGTATATATAAATTAGACAAATATTAAAATGTATCACCCTTTTTAACACACACGCCACTGGTTAAGAGTTCCCTAGTAAACAAAGAACTATCTTCATCCTTGTTTAATAGCAGGATGTCTCAAGTTGTGGAAAATCAAAACAATTCCTTTGCAATACATAGGGAATTACTTGTCTAGTCATTCTGAGGTCTTTGGAAAGGACGGTAAGGTTGAAACTAATCCACATACCCCGATGCGAGCTATACAACAAGAAACGGGGATTTTTGGAACACTGGTCCATAATATCTTGAAGCGAAATACGTATCATCCTTACAAAATGCATCTTTTACATAATTTACGTCCTGGTATTATGCTACGAAGACTAAATTTTATTGCAGAAATGGAAATAAAGGCTCAAGAAAACGATCAGTTTTTAAATAACATTATATGGACTGAAGAGAGTCGATTTACAAAAAATGGCATTTTGAATAGACATAATAGCCATTTCTGGCATGACAGTAACACTAGATGGACGAAAGACAGACATTTCCAAACCACGTTTTCTATAAATGTATGGTGTGGTATTATTAATGGCATATTAATTGAACCCTATTTATATGAGGAAAATTTGAACGGAAATGTTCTTTTGGAAGAAGTTCCTTTAGTTATGAGACAAAATATCTGGTTCCAGCAAGACTGGGCACTCATTATTTTCAGGGGCGATGGATAGGCACCAATGGTCCAATAAGGTGGCCTGCCCGCACCTTGATTTAACCCCATTCGATTTTTTCTTGTGGGGTTACCTAAAGAACCTAATTTACCAAACAGAAATTGAAGATTTACCCGACTTGTTGCATAAAATTTATGCGAGCTGTGCATCTATTCCTCGAAATGTTTTATTACGGGCAAATGATACCGAACTTAGAAAAATATATATTAATTATGTATTTATGAGAATGGCGGCAATTTTGAACACTTATTGTGACTCGTGTATTATGTTAATTTAGTATCGTTTATTTGTAATTTTTGTTAATTTTGCATCAGTTTTTGTTAAATAAATATTACTTTATCTTGATCGAAAAGACTATGATTTGCCTAAACAAGATTAACTGAAGTAATTTCCTGTGATATGTATTAGTTAAATAAAATTAATTCATCACTGTTTTATTCAAAGCAATTTAATACGACCAAAATCTGCAGTAGTTATGCCTGAAAACTTAACTTTAAAAAATCTTCCTCCTGAAAAAAAAATTACCTCAAATCCAAGTATCTCGGAAACTAGTGGCTTTTCAAAAATTGTTTATATGACAAAAGTTGCTTATAATTGAGAGATCTTTCATGTGCGCCACTTTTTAAAACTGCTGTCAACAAAATATGTTTTCAGATTGCAGCGACATCTATACCTGCACTGAGAGGAACGGGATTTGTACTCACAAGTAAAGCCATTTATTGAAACTATACAGTGGATTTTTCAGAAATCATTTATCTTTTTCCATTTTCGAGATATCCAGCTGAAGAGTTTTAAACGGGACACCCTGTATTGAATAAAATTTTATTAAAGTTAAATACAGCATTTGATATAAATGCAATTTGTTGGTAGGTATATGCGACACAAATTGTATTTAGTTGCATTTTCTATATAAATAATTATTATCAGCACAATAGTATCATTATTTCCTGCGTAGGTATGTGACTCATTTTTTTCGCTGCACCGCTTATTCAAAAGGTATCCTGGAAAAGATGTCATGCACGTTTTCTTTGATGGGTAGAAACGGACATCCGTTGTATCTGGATCCATAAGTATACGACAAACTATCAATCGCAACAGAATTTCGTTCATCATTTTGCCCATCAGACCAAACCACCCCGCAGGATAAAGTCGATAATCCCTCGCAAGCGAAATCTACCCTTACAATTTACTACAATACAAGCCAAACTAACTCTCCCAGGGTGCAACATGTTCAAAGACGCCTGTTGGCTGGCGAAGCAATAAAACCACCCTTACGACCACCCCGGCCAATCGAATAAGGGCTGAAATTTCGCGCTTTAGCCAAGGGTTTTGCGGACCAGGATCTACTTGTATCGCGGTGCAGGAAAAGTGAACGATTGTTGTTTAGTAGTTGTTCAATTTCAGGGGAGGTTGTGGTGAAGGCAAGAATTTTAGGTACCAAGAGGGTCTTTCCAATAATTGATTTGTAATGAAAATGTCATTTCCTAACGACCGGGGTCCCTGGGACACAAGCAATGTAAGTAAATTGTTATTTTTTCATTTTAAAACATATTCTGTTATTAGCTTTCATATTTTTACTTTGTTTTGTATTGAATTATACCACGCTAATACCTAGTAAGCAGCTAGTGATAAATAATAATCCAAAGTAAAAACTAAAAATATGTCTAAATATACAGGGTGTCCCGCATAAAAAACGACACAGGGCAGATGCATGTAGGGGTCTCCAAAATATTGTAATTTAGCCAAACTTACCTATATACAAAGTTACACCCCTAGGAGTTATTAGCCCCCAAAGTGGGTCCCTAAATTTCGAAACAAAAAATATCTGCAACACTTTACCGCAGAAGAACCAAAGGACACCGCACAAACCTTATGGAAAATGGCTTTCGGTCAAAATGGCTTAAATTGAAATATGATATAGCTCTCACCTTCCTGATCAAAGGTTGTCATGGGCCTAAAGCAATCCTATGTGAAGGTTTAAGATATAGATCTTTGAAGCTAACGATTTCATAGCACGGTGCTGAATATAAGTGCAGGATAGGTGTATGTATATCTCCCTTTCCCTGTATATACAGAGTTAGTCAGTTTTTGGTAGATAAACTTTAATAGGAGATAGAACACATGTTTTTAAAAAGAAAAGTCCCTATAAACATATGTCGTAGAAGGCTTCGTTTCCGAGATACGGGGTGTTGAATATAATTTTTTTCTCGAATATTCATTATAACGAATGTTTAGATTTTTTTCATGTTTGAGAGATAATGCCTATTAATTAAGGGGCATAAAACAAGCGATAAAAATATTCAAAAACTTACACAGTGGCGGAGTGGAGGGGGTGCTCAACCCCTTTTTTAAACAGAACTTCTACGCTAATGACTAGTTAAAAAAAACTGTTATTTTCATTATCTACATACAGTTTAACAAAAATAATGTCCCTTCTTCTGTTTCGAAATCCCTACCGAAATATGGTTTGTTAAGGATTCTAAAAAACCGAAATCTCTTATTCTTTATCTCTTTCCAACGTAGTCAAAATTAATGTTTGTTATATCAAGCCAAACTCAAATACAAGACTTTTATAAGTTGAAATCTGTTTAGTATACTAATTTTTAACAATCCTTATTTATTATGTGCTGCGTAAATATTAATGTACTGCAACTAAATTACAAAAAAAAACATTGAATGAACATTGATGTTAATGTTTATGGAGAAATGTTTTGAATTTATAACAATATTTAATTAACAACTTCTTAAAACTTTTTGGCAACTGCACAATAATGTATTGTATGTATGTAATGTAACAGATTTCAACTTATAAAAGTCTTGTATTTGAGTAAGCTTGAAATAACAAATATTTATTTTGACTACATTGGCATTGGAAAGAGATAAAGAATAAGAGATTTCGGCTTTTTAAAATCATTAACAAACCATATTCAAGTAGGTTTCGTTGAAAGAATGATATATTTAGCCGATAATTGATAATAAATAAATTACTTAATTTAGTACCACAACAAACACATATGTGGATAATGAAAATAACAGTTTTTTTTTAAATAGTCATTGGCGTAGAAGTTCTGTTTAAGAAAAGGGTTGAGCACCCCCTCCACTCCGCCACTGTGTAAGTTTTTGAACATTTTTATCGCTTATTTTATATCCCTTAATTAATAGGCATTATCTCCCAAACATGAAAAAAATCTAAACATTCGTTTATAAGTTATAATGAATGTTCGAGAAAAAAAAATTATATTCAACACCCCGTATCTCGGAAACGAAGCCTTCTACGACATAGGTTTATAGGGACTTTTCTTTTTAAAAACATGTGTTCTATCTCCTGTTAAAGTTTATCTACCAAAAACTGACTCACCCTGTATATACGGAGAAAGGGAGATATACTGTACACCTATCTCGCACTTATATTCAGCACCGTGTTATGAAATCGTTAGCTTCAAAGCTCTATAATATAGAGTCTATATTTTTAAACCTACACATAGGATCGCTTTGGGCCCATGACAACTTTTGCTCAGGAAGGTGAGAGCTACATCATATTTCAATTTCAGCCATTTTGACCGAAAGCCATTTTCCATAAGGTTTGTGCGGCGTCCTTTGGTACATGATTTAGGTTTATTACTGGTCTTCTTTGACTATGATTTAAAGTTAATTGAAGCACTACAAGGTGTTCATTGGAGATGACTCACCCCTAAAATTGTTCCGAACTTTTTTTACATTGACCGAGTTGAAAAATAATAATATTAATTCACAGCAATTTAATTTTAAATTTTTTTTTACTCGTGTTAAATTTTAGAAAACTTTATGGTTTTCAAGAAAAACCATATTAACTGAAACAAGATTTTAACAGTGTTTATTAGAAAATAATCGAGTGGCAATGAATTTATCTTTCAAACTTGTCAGTTAGTAATAAAATTATTTTACTTCAACAATTACCTCTGTTGTGTTTTTTACTTAATACAGTATTCGCTTATTTAAAAATTACCTAGGTACTTGTTTTCTTTTTGTAGAATTAGGAGAGAAGTGAAGTAAAATTTATTTGGCCAATTGTCAAATTTGAAAGATAAAGCCTACTACTGACTTTTTGATTATTTTTAAATTCTGTTGTGAATTTGCTGCCATTTATATGATTATGTTCAATAATTTGATTTTCATATGAAAATAATGGCATATTATTATTATTATTATTATCAGTATCATTATCATTATCATTATCATTATCATTATCATTATCATTATCATTATCATTATTATTATTATTATTATTAT
>NW_019417556.1:39311-65320 GCF_000390285.2 Anoplophora glabripennis
TATTATTATTATTAATTAATTAATATTACTATTTTTCAATTTGATCAATGAAAATTTTAGAGGTGAGTCATCCTCAATGAACACTAGTGATGCGCATAATCGGATGATTTGAATAATCGGAGACGGTATTCGATTATTTCAATAATCGGATGATCATCCGATAATCGCTCAAATGTTTGTGGAACGGTATCAGGAAGTTGAAACGGTATGTGGAACTGAGATGCGGCTTGTTGGACATATCCGCGGCCGCTCATATGTGGGGAAGATTCCTTTCCTTACATCGCGTGTCGATTCTATTTACTATAATATTTTTACATTCGGAAATGTAGGGGTCACGAATTTGATCGTTGTAAAATTATTTTTAAAACATTCTTGTCAATTGTGATATTAGGACTATTAGGTTATTTTTAACTAGGTATTTTATTTTATTTCTGTTAAATTGTTTGTATTTTTATGTTTATATTTGTATATGTTATATTTATTTTGTGTCTTTTAAAATAGTTACGTTTTCAATATTTTCACCCCAATAATTTATTTTTATTATTAGTGATTTCTCCATCTATTCCTCCAAAGAATTTAATTTTCACGCGAATAGAAGTAAAATAACTCGAGGCGTGCGGCAGTCCACTGTACTCATCACGCCACAAAACATATGTACTCGCTTACCCTCCGTACACGCTAGCCGCTAGGACGTGAAAGAATCGACGCGAGACTACTCGATTCGACCGATTATTATTCGACCGCGGTTGGCATCAGCTTCGTAGTCGGCTTCTCAAATCGACGATTACGTACTGATTATGAGATTCGAGTAGTGACCGATTATCATCCGAATTCTTTTTTAATAATCGGAAGGTTTCGATTATTTCAATAATCGGATGATCGATTATTTTTCATTCGAATGATCCCATCACTAATGAACACCTTGTAGTGGTTCAATTAACTAAATCATAGTCAAAGAAGACCAGTAATAAACCTAAATCATGTACCAAATTTGGTACTTTTACGGTAAAGTATTGCAGAGATATTAATTTTTTTCGAAATTTAGGACCCCACTTTGGGGGCTAATAACTCCTCAGGGGTGCAACTTTGTATATAGGTAAGTTTGGTTAAATTACAATATTTTGGACACCCTTACATGTGCTTGCCCTGTGTCCGTTCTTATGCGGGACACCCCGTATGTAATTAATACAAAAAAACACGTAACTTACATTAAATCATGTAATTATTCCAAGAAATATCTTGTATTTTTAATATTATAATTCTACCATCACCCTTGACAAAGACCAAAGACGTAAAAAACAGCTAATACAAAGATACCTTTTTGTTTCAATAACATTTCACTTTTCCGGTTCTCCTTATCTGGTGAATAAAGAAACAAACAATACAGGATGTTCCACCTAAGACAGATTCTTCTGTAACTCTAACAGTAAAATTGATAAAAAAATAGTTTTTATAAAAGTTGTCTGTCATTTTTAACTTTACAAGATGTTCCATTTCGCATGAGCGCTACATAACTCTGTTATTTTAAATGGAACACCATGTATATTATTACGTTTTTGAATTCCTTGGTTAATATTAGGCCTAAGCTAAGTGCCGCGGTGGAAAAACAATTCCACCACCCTCCGACATACATAGACATACATACATACATTAGGTAGCGTTTATTAAATGTACATGGTGTTTAAAACTTATCGTTTTCGAGATAATCAGTTGTTTTTGAAAAAAATCACGATTTCAGTTCTCTAAATGAAGCTAGATAGCGTCTAAACCGTAAGAGTAAGAAACCTGCAGTTTTCACAGTTCGTTTTGGCATAAATTACTCTATCTTGTCAGCTGTGAGCGAAACGTGTACAGTGATGGGCAACTTAAAGTCCCCACTAGTTGGGTCGCTCTCATTCTCTTGCGCCCCACCACAAATAATTAGGTATGATTCGGACTGGGAGTGTTGTTTGGAGATATACACCGTGGCACAAAAAACTGTTGTATTCAATAGGGTAAATAATAATTAATCCGATAACAGTTGCATTTGATATTTTAAAATATGTACATACATTATTTTATTAATGATATGTATGTAACATTTCCTAGTTAGTTAAATAAGAATATTGAAGATTTTCTTTGAAAATAAAATGTTGAAAACCATTTTCTTTTTTAATAATTGTTCGCAACATTCACATACCTGCATATTTATTTCTTTTTCCTTTACTAGGGATATTCATTTATAAATATTCTCGTAAATTGAATACATATAGAGTGGGCCTATAGTGATTATATTACTTCTATGCCATACGGATAACAAAAATTTTTTTTGAGGAATTAAGAGGCGCCTAATACGGACATATTAAAAATGTTATGAAGTATATTTTAAACATGATAATAATGAAATAATGATGGAACAATCTTCATTTTGATTCTATGTTTTATATATACAAAATCCTTCAGACAAAATAACTAATGTTTTCGGGAATGAATCAAACATATACCTAAATTGCAAATGAAAACATAAAATTTATTAATAATTTATACACCATAAACGTAAAAGATAAAGATGATTTTTTTAAAAAAGAAGCAATGTTGTTTATATTATACCACTTTGTAATAATAATTGTGTATTATAATTATGTAGACCAAATCTAAATTCACTCATCATATATCTCTCTAACTATAAAATTAATATTAAAAATAATAAACGTAATTGTGCTTGGCGCATAAATAGCTAATAGTTTTCAATTAATTTAGATATGTTAGTTATTAAAAATGACTTTGGTATTCGATGTAAATAAAAACACGTTTTTAACAAAGTATGTACCTACATAGATATATATTTTTTTAATGAAAATAAATATTTAAACGAAAAGAACATATTAATAACAGTAACATTAACAATGACAATAATAATAATAAAATATAATAATAATCATAATAATATAAATTCACAAATTAATGTTTAATTCTATAAGTTACTCAAAACTAAACTGACCATTGTAATGAACGATAATAAGTCGGTTGAAATCAGTAAATTAATCCCTGCAACTATTGAGTTATATTAGGCTGTTTGCAAATAAACTCAGTACTCAGTGATGTTTTACGAGCAACAGCAAAAAATCGAACGAAACACCTGCGGGAACAATTGAAATTCACGCATGCGTTCTAAATGCTACTACCATTTATTAGCAACAACAAACAATTTAAATTTGTATAAAAAAACTCAATCTAGACAGAAACACGTGTAATAGACAAATACGTATTGTCTAATGACTAATAAATGGTAGTAGCATTTAGAACGCATGCGTGAATTTCAATTGTTGCCGCAGGTGCTTCGTTCGATTTTTTGCTGTTGCTCGTAAAACATCACTGATTGTGAGTTTATTTGCAAACAGCCTAATATGACTCAATAGTTGCAGGGATTAATTTACTAATTCCAACCGACTTATTATCGAATCGTTTAAATATTTATTTTCATTAAAAAAATATATATCTATGTATATACTTTGTTAAAAACGTGTTTTTATTTACATCGAATACCAAAGTGTCATTATTTATTAATAACTAGCATCTAAATTAATTGAAAAATATTAGCTGTTTATGCACCAAGCAACATTTATTATTTTTAATACTAGTTTTATAGTTAGAGAGATAGCAGATGATGAATGAATTTAGATGTTGAGATGTTTGATCTACATACTGTAATACACAACAAAGTGGTATAATATTAACGCCATTGCTTCTTTTTTAAGAAAATCATCTTTATCTTTTACGTTTATGGTGTATAAATTATTAATAAATATTATGTTTTTATATGCAATTTAGGTAGGTATATAATTGATTCATTTTCGAAAACATTATTTATTTTATCTGAAAGTCTTTGTATATACCTGTAAATATATCATTATTTCATTATCATGATGATTAAAATATGAAATATAAAGAAGAGACCATTGCGTTTAAAAACCATGTTTGATGCGGCCTTCCGAAACACCCTGTATACTTCATAACATTTTAAAAATATCCCCCTTAAGGCGCCTCTCAATGCCTCAAAAAAATATTTTCTATCCGCATGGCATAGGAGTAATATAATCACCCGCCCGCCCTGTATGTATTCAATTTACGACAATATTTATAAATGAATATCCCGAGTAAAGGAAAAAAAATTAAATATGCAGGTATGTGAATGTTGTGAACAATGGTTAAAAGAGTAAATGGTTTTTAACATATTATTTTCAAAAAATTCTTCAATATTGTGATTTAACTAACCAAGGAAATGTTGCATTACAAATCATTAAAATAATAATTTTCAAAAATATCAAATGCAACTGGTATCAGACTAATAATTATTAATTACCCTATTGTACTATCAGAATTTTTGGTGCCACGGTGTAGTATATCTCCACACCCCACTCCCAGTCCGAAACATTCCGTAATTATTTGTGGTGGGGTGCGATAGAATGAGAGCGACCAAACTGATGGGGACTTTAAGTTGCACATCACTGTACGTTAATCAGACTCGGACATACTGAGATCTACATTTAATAATCTTACGAGTTGAAAAACTTTTTTCTTTCAATTGGAATGACCCATATTAATTGTCATGGGTGAATGCAAAATGGAATACCCTTTCGACTGATATGAGATTGTCCATACTTATCTCTAACAGTTTTCCAGAAAAATCAGGTTCTTTTCTAAAGTCCGAAAAAGTAGCTATGTAATAGCGTTAAAATAAAGGCCTTGTATTGTATTAGTACAACGTCGATACACAGCACATTCTTATCGCATCCAATTATGTGCACCAAGAGTTACTAAAAGTAAACTTTCAGCGGAGACTTTTGTCAGTGGGCACTTGAGATGTTAAATCAAGATGATGATTTTTTTTAAACGGGTCATGTTCTCCGATGAGGCTACTTTTCATAAAAATGGTTTCGGTTTCGTTAATAGTCATAATTGCTATTATTATGACACAGTAAATCCTCACCAATTCCGGACAACTCATAGCCAACGATGGTCTTATTTGAACGTGTGGGGAGCAATTTTGGGAACCCATGTGATTGGACCATTCTTTTTTGACCAGCATCTAAATGGAGCAGTTTATTTAAACTTTTTAACAAACACTCTAGAAGATTTGTTAGGCGACATTCCTTTAGCTACACTTCGAAAAATATGGATGCAACATGATGGTGCTCCACCTCACAATACCGCTGCAGTTCATCAGTTTTTACACGAAACTTTTCCCAACAGATGGATTGGTCGTGGGGGACCAGTGAGTTGGCCTTCAAGGTGTCCAGATATGACAAGTTGCGACTTCTTTTTATGGGGATTTATAAAAAGCAAAGTTTACGTTACCACCAACTACCGTAGAAGATATGTGGCAGCGCATTATAGTAGCATTTCAAGAAATTACGCCAGACATGCTGACCAATGTTGAACAGTCTTTTAAAAACCGAATTCGTTTGTGTATTAATCAAAAGGGAGGACACTTCGAGCAATTGATATAAATCAGCGGTCTAAGTATTCTTCTCCTTATTGTGTTCCGAGTTTCAGTTTGTTTCGTTTTGCGTTTTGTTTTAGTTGTTGTTAGTGGTTTACTTTTGTTTGTCAAACCACTTTTTCAACATGCCAGTAAATATTGACACTGTCAGTCCCAGGCTTGATAAAATGTGAGAGAAAAATGGTTTTGCAAGGCCTTCATGACGCTGTTACATAGCTACTTTTTCGAACATTAGAAAAGAACCTGATTTTTCTGGAAAATTGTTAAAGATAGGGCATTCAATTTTGCGTTCACCCATGACAATTAATATGGGTCATTCCATTTGAAAAAAAAAAGTTTTTCAACTCGTAAGAATATTAAATGTAGGTCTCAGTATTTCCGAGTAGGAATAACGTACAAGTTTTGCTCACAGATGACAAGATAGAGTAATTTATGCCAAAACGAACTGTGAAAACTGCAGGTTCCTAACTCTTACGGTTTAGACACTATCTAGCCTCATTTAGAGAGTTGAAATAGTGATTTTTCTCAAAAACAACTGATTATTTCGAAAATTGTAAGTTTTAAACACCATGCACATTTAATAAACTCTACCTAATATTAACCATAGAATTCAAAAATGCGATAATATACAGGGTATTACATTTAAAATAACAAAGTTATGTAGTGCCCACGCGAAATGGAACACCCTGTAAAGCTAAAAATATTTTCTTTACATGGCCCACATGATTTCAGGCAATTTTTATTAAAACCAAAGTTACAGAAGAATCCCTCTTAGGTGGAACACCCTGTATATGAGAAGGCTATCTGCGATCCGGATAAAGTTCTTCATATGTTCTCTTAGCAGCGCGTCCACTAAAATATTCCTGTACATATACCACTATTATGTCTCACTTCATAATTTGTAAATTCATTGTGACGAGACATTTTCAGAAACAAACTCTTGCAAAATACAAATTTGACAGTGGCTTTTCGAAATTGTCATGTTATTATGGATACGTAGGTAGTTATTTCCAAAAAATATAGGGTATGTGTTAATAAATATTTTCTGTAATATCTTCATAACCGAGCATAATTTCGACTTTTGATGGGTATACATTTTTTGTGTAGAATAAAATTCTTTTCCTATTTCTGATAGTTGCGTGTAAAAATTTATACGTACAAAAAGGTTACAGAAGAATATTCACAAAGGGTTGTAGTAAAATGAACGCCATGTATGATTTAACCTAATGGAACCATAATCACTGCATACTTCATGAAGAGAAATTAAGCAACAATAAATTTTGCTCAAATCGGTTAACTGGGTTCTAAGGAGAAAACAAGAAATAAAAAAGAAACTTTTACACCCTGTAACTTTTTTGCGACATTTTTCGTTTAAGCAAGTTTTGTTACATCGATAACATTTGGGTTCTAGATTAGTATGTAACATTCGTTAGGTGAGATCCTGTACTTATATTACTAGGACAAAATTGTGTATAAACACAAACTTTTTGAAAAAAATGCTATTTTGAAACTGTCAATAGCGTTGATTTGATCAATGTGAATTGTTTATCTAGATTTCTGGTATCGAAAAACATGTTTGCTTTCATTTAATAAGATTTCTAGAAATACATTTTTTAATTTGTTTGAATTAGCACAATACCTTAATAAGATATTTAGTAAAAAGGGAAAATACTATAAACGTAAAATGTAAATAATTTCAGATGAAAATACTCATCTTGGAATAAGTTATCCATGAAAAAATAGTTTCTACTAAAAAAATGTGACAATCGCTCTTGAATTAATCCCACTTTGGTCAATTTCATAGTAATTTAAACAAAAAAAATTTTTTGTTTAAATTTAATCTAATTTTAATAAAAAAATAATAATAAAAAATTGAATTAAATAAAAATTAATCCTTTAAATTGAAAAGAGGGGAAAGGAAAATTATTATTATTATTATTTTTTTGTTTAAATTACTATGAAATTGACCAAAGTGGCATTAATTCAAGAGCGATTTTCTCAGAAACCGTTAAAGATAACGATTTGAAACAAGAGTACCTTTTTAACGTAAAACAGTTCGGGAAAACGGAATTTGCTGTCCAATTTGTTAAAAAGTCAAAGATGAAAAAGTTACACACGCAAAGTACCAAGGCCCCACCCCCCCGAACCCACCCCAATGGACCGTGTGGAAATAAATAAATGGATTAGTCCATCAAATTGCTCATCAAAATTTAGCTGTGTATACCAAATTTCATTCATTTATCACAACGCGATTGAGAGATATTGCAAAAAAATGATTTCCATTCCTCCCTCTTCAATGGGTCCCTGTGCCCTTAGGAAGCATTTCCGGACCCATGTTCATATGAACTTTTTTACTTAGTTTTGATCATAGAATCGGCCTGTTCAGGGTTGGCAGCTAATTATGAGACACCCTGTATAGCTTTAGTTACATAATCATTAATGAATCACATACAATTAACCTCATCTTTTGTTCATTTTAAATGTTAAAACACAATAAAAATGTGTGAGACCCGTTGGATGCTAACTTCACCATCGCTTTTTTATTATTGAGTGATTACCAGATCTGTGGTTTTTACCTTATTCTTACAATAATAGGTACACTCCACAAACGCAACAGTAGTTATAATTAAATGAATACAACCATTAAAATTAAAAATCATTGTTTAATTTGAAACAGAATATTAAAAAAAGCAAATGTGTTTATTTAATTTATTTATAATTCCATAAATGGTTCCTGTGCTTTAGGAAAAACAGGAATAATGAAAATCATTAATATTAATTTCACAGCAATTAATGTTTTTTTCATGAAATTTAATACAAACCGTCAAAGGGATGCAGAATGCGTAATTAAATTTTAAATAAAAAATCTTTTTTATCGGCGGTACCTATTTTTAATAAATAGCATTATTCATTATTTCAACTCTAATGGTTGGTTTATAAAAAAGTATTAGTCCTAACTTAGCCGTAACTTAACCTTAATCCTAGTCCTAAAAAGTTAAATGTACAAAATGTAATGTATAGAACTAGGGCAAGCTTAAGATTTTTATAAACCAATACATTACATTCTGTACATTTAACTTTTTAGGACTAAGATTAAGGTTAAGTTACGGCTAAGTTAGGACTAATACTTTTTTATAAACCAACCATAATAATACAAAGTTATTACATACTTTTTCGTTTTTAAATTCTGTTTACATCTGTTAAAATCTAAGAGTACTTAAATAAGTACACCTACTTTATATTAATAATTTTATCTTTTATTCGTTTAGCTTTTTGATGCTCAATGGCCAAGCCAAAGGTCGCAAACAAATTTCTTTAAAAATAAAAATGTATAATAACTAAATTCCAAATATTAGCACCTAAAAAACGTAGCAACATAGCATTTGCAGTTTTGATGAAGTCATATTTTTCAAGTATGCAAAAACCGAGTAAAAAGCAAATAGGTACATACATATTTACAATGCAAAAGAATAAGTTTTTTACATCGTAGGAGATAGCTGTAGATAGTCAATATCCACAGAGAACGCATGTTGTTCAAATTAAAACAACACTTTTTTAAATAATATGTATATTTTGAGTATTATTAGCAGACAAATCTACGATGACGCTGTGATGTTTGCAATAGCTGCTTCGGAACAGTACAGAAAGTGAGAAAAATATTTATTAAATTTTCACTTACCCAGCTCTTTCAAAAGGCAAAATCTGATGAGAACGTTGCTGCCTCACACCTGCACTTAATACTTTTCAAACAACGACAAGAAAAGCTATTATTTAGCATACAAACTCAAAACCATTAGTCTGAGTCAAAACCTTCTCATCCACATTTTCACTAATTCACTACTGTTTGTTTAGTGTTCCAAGCTGCGATTGTTTTCTGTTCTCTAAAAAGAACCACGTGATTTGATCAGAAGCGCAGCCTGCTTGTCAGCTTTTCGCAAATGCTGGTCTTGGAAAATAAATTCTGGATATTCACATTCCATACAAAACTGTACAAAACCTGATAAAAAGTATTTCATTTTACTACAGACGAAATAGCTATATTGTCTGTGATTTTATATAAGGCGTGATCTATGTATTTGTGTTATTAGATTAGGGGACACATGGATTATTCAAAGAATTCGCGGGTTAGTTTCAGACCATTTTAAAAAATAAAACGGATTGGCTTGAATTATAATTCATAATAACATTTTTTTTTATTACCTTCTTAGGGTCCGGACTTTCCGGGATACCCAGGCGACATCAACGGCTATCCCGGACTTTGGGACCCCCACCACTGTCTTGCAGGCCAAAATCCGGCCCTCGGTGGATACCCAGACATTTTAACAGCGTTCAACTCAGATTTAGGTACAAGAAAAGTATTTAATTATCTACGTACAAAAACAAAACCATTGTGATATAAACTTATTTTATAAGCTGTTTTAATTCAAATCTGCTTTTCGTAGTGTGGCAGAGACAGCAATGTGGAGGGCTCGTTGCTAACCGTTTGGGAAGGAACGGGACACCTAATGGGTCCCAAACGCCGAAAAAGACAAGAAGGAGGGTTGCCACAATTGCACAAAGGAGAGCGGCTAACATCAGGGAAAGGAGGAGGATGTTCAATTTGAACGAGGCCTTCGACAAGCTGAGAAGGAAGGTAAATCGGTGCCATGATCTGCTTTTAAAAACAGTACCATTTAGTGTTAGTACGAAAACGAGAGGGTCAGGCTCGAAATGAATATGAATAGACTTTGTACCACAATATAATATAAATCGGTAAGGGTAAAGACAAATATTTTTATAAGTAGGTTTTAAGGAGATAAAAAAAGAACTATGACTTTGAGCATGTCAGACATTTTGAAAAGAAATAGATCATATCTACTGTTCTGCGGGTCAATGAATGGGGCAGGATTTTTATGTTTTAAAAAATGTTTCTTTACACCTTTACATTCAAATTAAATATGAATATTAAATGTTGTTGTTAGTAGGTACTTTGTTTCATAGCGTATTCACAAACAACGGAAAACACGGATTGCAGAGTAGATGTAAACTAACACCGCCATGTTCAAAAGAAGTAGGATGGACATTTGCACAAAAATATTGTTAACCGTAACTGGTAACAATAATTGTTCTATGACCGTACTGATTCGTATTATACTGTATTTATATCTGTCAGTATATATCCTCCATCATATTCTATATAGTCCACGGGCCCACGTACAAAGAATAAAATGATTACCAGCAAGCTGTAACTTTGCGTGCAGCTTAAGTTTGACGAGTCTCCCAAGATTTGACTATGAGGAAAATTCAACAGTGGTAAATTTTCCCGTGATATTTTCAGGAAAACATGTCAATTTGGCATAAACATGGAATATTATGACCAGCACTTTTTTTAAAATTTAAATGAGATATTTTTTTTAAACCTCCCAAAAAATTTGTCCCACAAAAATGTTGGTATTTTGAGCTTGTCGATTTGGTGACATTATGGTTGGTGATAACCAACAAGCTGATTTTTCTGGGAGGGTTTGGTAATAAGATTTGAAATGAAAGTAGATCTTTGTCCGACAAAATTTTTGAGAAGTTTTTGCAGTCGGACGCCCCGAAGATGTCGACTTGACGATAACATGGTTGGTGATAACCAGCTGTCGGACAAAAGCGTCATTATTAAAAAAAATGCAATATTAATCTGAGAATTTAATTGTCCGACAAAATTATCGGTTTTTTTTTGCTTGTCCGGCAAAATTAAACTATAAAATTTTGCGGTTTCGATACTTACGCATAATGTATAAGAAAAATTTATATGTAATAAAAAAAATATATGAATAAAAAAAATTGTTTAAATTTCTCAAATTTCAAAATAAATATGACTAATTTAAATTTATTTTTTTATACAATTACAAAAAAATTGTATATAGGGTGGTCCCGAGCTAATAGGTCTCGAAGCAAAAATATTGCGATTTAGCCGCTTACCTTTAGTCCAAAAGTTGATAGTTAAAGAGATACAGGGTGTTAAATGTAAAATATTATTTTGTTCACATTTTGGTTAAAGTTCATAGAGGGCGCTAGCTGCAGTAGATTGAACAAGGACATTTAAATAAAGGGGACTAGGCATGTCACAGTCTATCTCATATGTTTGGTGAAGCTAGGCAAGGGGAAAGCAGAGGGCTTTATTTTCATCCAACTGATGCGCGCGATGACATCTCCAATGCCGTGCGTTTTGGAAGGGTCAAAATAAAATATTTTATAGTCCTAAGTCAATATATTTCAACAGCTACTCAGTATTTTTATAAAAAAGAGATTCAATTATAATTCTGAATTTATCTCAATATGTAAAATGATGTCCAAAATCAAGAAAAAGGTTTTTCCACTGTCGATACAATTAATAAAAGTTTTCCACAAAATTAATACCAACTGTAAGTGTAACGTATATATTTAATAACAAAATATTCATAATTAACATATAATTGTTAATTTTTTTATGGAATATATGCAAAGGGCATGCAAGTATATGAATAAGAAAAACACTTGATTCCAAAAAAATATTTATTATATTTAACATAACAATCAATGGTTACTGATTTTTAAAAAGAATTTGTTTTGTTAGAGAACTTCTAACTCGATCAGTTTTTTTATCTAATTTTTTTACCGTCTCATGATGAATCCTAATGGTAAAATATTTTTTCAAAATTAACTTCATTAAAATTGTAGCATGACCTGTAAGAGGCTCTTCATCATAGAAATGTTCACCAAAACCATTATATACAGTACAAGGTAGATTTGACAATGTATTATTAATTAGAATTGGCAACAACTGATTTACTTTTTTATTAAATATGCCAGCAGTTTTATTAAAAAATCGAAAATAGTGTTCACCTGCCTTACAAACACTGATTACAAACAGAGATGGTCTTGTTAACTGTTTATATTCCTTTCTTGTCAAGAGAATGGAATATGAAACATCACTTTCAATTGTACTTAAACATTTTAAACATGTTAAGATATTTTTTAGTTGTCTCACAACAAATCCAGAGATGTATGAAACTACATCTTGGACATAATCCGTTAAATTCCAAGCAGCAGAATTCAAATAATTTTCTTTAGAAATTTGCTCTTTAATATTATTTTCAAAGTTTATGTTGTCGAGGGAATTCTGCAAATCAATATTATCGTCATTTGTTGTCAACTTTGAGCTGACACTACTGCACACCAGTATCGAAGTTGCATCTAAATTAATGGCATTACCGGTGTCTCCGGCTTTTATCTGGGAATGTATTAATAACCTTTTAAAAGCCGCTTCAAACTGTTTTGCAGTAGGATTATTATTAAAGCCACCTCGACTACGTATGGCACCAAAAAAAAGTTCAAGATGATCCTGTGATAATTTGTATGTTAATATATATTTCATGTTCATTTGTACTTGAACGTGTTCTTCAAATAAGCCTTTTAAACTTTCGATACATATCAAAAACCCTAAAAATCCTGTTTTTCTTGCAGATTTTATAATTAACTCATTATTTAACTTAATACCATGAATGTAATTTTTAATAGTATTCAAATATTGAAAAAAGTGCTCATATGTGTTTAATGATAGTGGTTTTTTATACTCATATTTAACTAATCTTGTTTTTGAATTAAATATATCAAAAAGATCATTAAAAATTATTACAAATTGTGCAGTTGCTTCTGCATGTTGAAATAATGGATGTTTACAGTCTTGGCATAAATATAGTAGTGCATCAGAAACACTTTTACTTAAGGTCTGGGTGGCGAGTCTTACTTTCATTTTCTCTTTCATCCATAACAGATGTCTACGTTTCAATTTAGTTCCTGCGTGAAGTTTTTGCGAATATTGATAATCAACCTAATTTTCAATAAATGACCAATTAATTTGTTTACCATCACTGTCCTCTAAATTTTTTTGTGATCCAAAACAATTCCTGATAAGCTTTATCATAGGGCAAGGATTGGGAAATATAAAAACTTTTTCTTTAGTAACTGGATGTAAAAAAAATGTTGTCAATGTTGCAGTATCCCTGAAATTTGCTCCTAACCGACAAGCCATGCTAAAATTGGTGGGAGCTCCGTCAAAAGTAAGAGATGTTACTTCTACCCCACTGCTGTTTATAAATTCCAAACCGTTCATAACTAAAGCTGCCTTTTCTTCGGCATTCAATCCATCTAACAAAAAATATCCTACTGGGATTTTCCAACAGCCATTTAAACAAACAAGCATAAATACCAGTGCCTCTTGCTTCTGGTAGGGAATCGCTATGTACATTTGTGCCTACGTCAACATATCCAAAAAATTTGTTACCGTCCCATTCTATCTGCTTACGAATAGACATTTCATCAAGAACAAGATTACAAAATATTTTACACCCTTTTTCCTGTCCTTCTTTAACTTTTACTTTTAATACATTCAACGCCTCATTGCTCCACCCAGGTGCACCATCAACAGTTTTATACCATTTAGAAATTGTGGTCGGATGTGGAAGAGAACGATTAAAATAATCTCTCACAAAATTATATGCTCTCGGCGAATAAAAGTTTAAAGTAAGCGCAAAAGATCTCAAGGCTGGACTATATTTTTGTTTACTGGGACCTTTCAGCAATTTTTCAAACAATTCTCCCGTAGCTCCAGGAAGTGACGCCTGAAAACATACATAGTAACTATAAAAAATTTCTGTCATTAATTAAAAATTAACTAATTAATTACTGTAATTCATTTGAAATTGTAAAAATGTTAGGTAAAATGTCCTTGGTTAGGTATAAGATTCTAATGCAAAGTTAAATATTACACTGACCACTGAAAAAACACTGCAACTTTAAAATATGATCCTAAAAAGTTTCGCTCAGAATAATTTTCAATCAGCTGTTCAATTTCAAAAAAATAAACCATATACATTCTGTTAACTTAAAAAATGGAAAATGTATACTTACCATTAAAGCTGTCTCTGCATTGTCCGTGATCATTGCCTTCTTCTTTAAAACTTCTATTAAAGAATGAAGGGTCCTTACCCTTGTCCGAAGTCTTCTAACAGACTGTTGTAAGATTTTAATTTTTTTCTTCTGTTTCAAAACGGTATCCTTTTTAGATGGTTGTACTTTTGGAACAACTACAGACAGTATTCCTCTACAACTAGTTTGACGGCCAGTAGCAGTATCAGCAGTAGTTTCTGTATCTACTCCCGGTAACATCTTGATAATTTCATCTTGGGTTTCAGACGCAGTAGATGTGCTAGATGTTTCCCCTTTTAAAAAGTCAATGTTTTCTTTATTATCATCGTAAATAATTACTTCCTGATCGGGCTCTAAATCTGCTTTAAATCTGAAAACACAATTTGAATAACATTTTTAAAAATGTGTATTTTTTGCATTAGCAGTTCACAAACTATTTAATATACAACTAATTACTATTTAATATATCAAATGTTAACCTCCCAAATGATTATTTCTCTCCTAGTTATCTGTATAGAAAGTACACTTTGCAATTATTACTCTCAAAAATTAGGCCGAGTAATCTCTAAAAATTTACACTTACCGTTTTGGTGATGGTGTCTCTGCAGACGATGATGATGAACTGAAACAAATATTTTGGTTAATATTGTCTACAAGTTGTTTGTGGCGGAACTCTGTAATTTATGAAATTCGTGTGGGAATACGCCACCTTTAAAAATAAAAGGGAAATATAAATACTACATAATTTTTGCTATACAGATTTCGTTTCTTTCCTTTTTATTTTTACAGGTGGCGTATTTCCAGATGAACTTCATGAATGAAATATTTTAGTTGTAAATCAAATGTATTGACAAAACGATTCAAGTAATGTTAATACTGTTAGGTACTTAATTTGATATTTACATAAAATAATATTTTATTCTTAAAGTAACATAACCATTGTTTTTCTTATTTATTCCTTCCTAGGACCCGATTTACAAATTACTTGTTCCAAGTTTTAACTTATGTATATTTATATTGAGCAAGGCAATGAAAATGCAGTAACAACCCACAGTCACTGTATAAACATCAGTTACATAAACAAATTGTATTCTTTGCCTAGTTAAATAAGTACTTAAATAACACAAAATCCACCTGTAAAGGACAAAAGTGGCTTATTCATAATTATTTAATGATAAAAGCAAAGTACCTACCTCATTTGTTGAGTAGACTGGCCTGCTCTAGGTAATGCATCTTTTTTCAGATATCTTTTGCCCGAAGGTTTGATATCAAAATCAGTTTGATTAAAGTGTTCCGAGCAAATATCTGCCCGAATGGGCAATGTTGTAAATCCTTGGAATTCCAATAATTCTAACCATTTTTTTCTCATTGCACCATCCCCAGGCATCCTAAAAACATTCGCATTTCACTTTTAGAACACTGAGGCAAATTTTCAGTGAGACAAAAATATATTCCCAAAGGAGAACATCAATATGTTGAAAAAATGCAACTTTCACTTGATTGCATCTTCGGTATTTTTATGTATAAATGAACCCACCAGCATATTTTTGCTATTATATTTATTCAGTTTTTGTGCTCGTGCATTTAGTAAAATTGTAAATATATTTTTGAAAAGGTTTTTGTCGTAGAGGAAATTAAAAATGATGAATGATTCATTTTAATTCAATTCATTTTAATGGCCAAACATAGTTCATATTATTGTTTTCTCACTATCTCAGCAAAAATTTTTAAAAAATACCAAAAGTCAGTTTTATAAAATTTTTCCCTTATTCAAATAAAAGTTACCTACAAGCACGACAATGGCCAGAGTTGCATATACATTCCAAAGTCACCTTCAAGCACGCTTACCTGTGGAAGGATAGATGTGGATGTTTATAATCCAATTTTTTACAAATTCTGCACTGTCTAACCATATTAACTGTATTAACACCTTAAAAGTTTATCCAAAATACACACACGTTTCACTTAATAAATATCAAAACTATTCTCTAACAACAGACGCCATATTCTGCCAACCACGGCAGAACGGAACACGGAACACGCTACAAATTATGGCGTAGTTGCCAAGTCTTCAAACATGACAAATATGAACAATGAAAAATAGTTTAATATGTACAGAATTTAACAATATTGTATGCATAACTTAATAATACTATCCTATAATAATAATTTTCACAATTGTGATGAAAATTGCAATAAAAATATTAAGTACATTTCCAGTACAATTATACAGCTGACAACAATGATACAATTAGACTGTGAATAGATCAGGCTTCATCTAGAAATGTAAATAAATAAGTCCCCTTTATTTAAATGTCCTTGAGATTGAATGTGTTAAAAACGACATAACTTTTTATACTTTAAGGTATCTCATCTTTGGTATCAAATTCTTATTTTCCAACTTTTTTTTGCACAAAAAGCTACACTTGATAAAACTAGCTGTCTCGCACCGTTTTCGAGATATTTGACTTTGAAACTTCCAATGCTGTTGAATTAAATTACAATGAAGTACCTACCTATTATTAATTTAGCGGTGAAGTTTCTTAAGTTTGGACAAAAATCAAATAATTGACATATTCCACTTCTTATTATTGCTGTCATTTGTATGCCACTGTCCATTAAGTATTATTCCTACCTAAAATTACATCTTAATTTAAATTGTATGTACATAAATGTGAGATGGAATGCCGAGACTTCCGTTTTTGGGGTTACATGAAATCAGTTATTTATGGAGAAACTATAAACACCTGTTAAGAACTTTAGCAGCAGGTATTAAATGCTGCAAAGTCATTTCGCATTAAGGATTTATACTTTAGAACAAGGCAATCTTTTAATAAACGCGTTGATAAATGTATAATAATATTTTTAAAATTGGTTTAATTGATTTTTCAAGAACAAAACTATGTGTAAACTGTTTGTCAAAACAAAATTGCAAATTTTAATTTAAAAACAAGCAAAAATTTATGCATTCATTGTACAGTTACCATTTTTTTATAAAATAGTTACAATAGTTTATAAAATAAAATGTACATATAAGTTTTTTGAACAAAGAAATCATTTTGATGGAGATTAATTAAATTAGTTACCTAGACATAATTATTTATGCATTTCAATTTTTGTTGCTCCTGTTAACAGGATAATTTTCTTATTTATTCTTTATTTTTTCATTAAAAAATTAATTATTTTATAGCGGAATGAACATTAGGTACCTCAAAAATAGTTATTTTTCCCATTTTTAAGGCAAATTTTCCAATCTTTTTGGTGGACAAGTATATTATTGTGTTATACATTTCAATTATTAGAGAAAAAAATCAAAATCAGATTGCTGGTTATCACCAACCATGTTGTCGTTAAGTCGACATCTTCGGACTGCAAAAACTTCTCAAGAATTTTATCGGATAATAAGATACTTTCATTTCAAATCTTATTACCAAACCCTCCCAGAAAAATAAGCTTGCTGGTCGTCACCAACCATCATGTCACCAAATCGACATATTTGGGGTGGGGGGACAAACTCAAAATACCTACCAACATTTTTGTCGGACAAATTTTTTGAGGGGTTTAAAAAAATATATCTCATTTAAACTTAAAAAAAAGTGCTGGTCATAACATTCCATGTTTATGCCAGATTGACATGTTTTCCTGAAAATCACGGGAAAACTTACCACTGTTTGAATTTTCCTCGTAGTCAAATCTTGGGAGACTCGTCAAACTTAAGATGCACGCAAAGTTACAGCTTGCTGGTAATAATTTTTTCCTTTGTACGTGGGCCTGTGGACTAATAGATAATAGTGGCAATTATCCTTCATAACGTTCACTCTTTTATATTTACGCTTAATGCTACCTAAGTGTGGTCCTGATTAACAATATGTATAAAGCAAAAATTATCAATCGAATCCCAAATTGGACATTTAAAATCCACACCAGATTTCTATTTATTTTTTAGGTACCTACATTTGCCTACGAGAAACGACTCTCCCGCATCGAAACACTTCGCCTGGCGATAACCTACATCAGCTTCATGACGGAGCTTTTGCACGGACACCCTGCAGATCACAAGAATTCCGACATCTACCCTCAGAGGGAGTACATACCTTACGGCCTTATAAATTAAGGAATATCATCAAAAGTTGTATTTTTGCGACCATTCCTCAACAATGAAAAGAAATGTGACGTGAATAGTCCATTCACGATTACTTTAGATTAAGCATGGCCAGACTAATTCTGTTTGAGTATTTTAAATTCTTTTGTTGAAGTTGAGAACCAACGTAGGCGTTATTCGACAACTTTATTCTGCCAGTTGTGACTTAGATATGATTTGCAATTTACAGCGATAACCCGGTCAACTTTGATGTGATCAAATTTGTTTAATGAAATTATTTAATATGCTTTATATTTTCTGTGATATTTCTAGTTTTTAAGCAATAATTAGTGTAATAATTAAGTCTACCAACAAACTAGTCAGTTTACAGTTGTGCTCAAAATTGTCTTCCATTTATAAAAAAAATCTGTAAGAAAAAGACGGAAAGAAATTTATTATATATTTTCTTCTCTTTTTAAGAGTAGTGTATATAAAAACACAATGTTTTTCATTTATTTATTGAAATGTACTTAAATTATTGACAATATTGTAACCAATATGTTTTATTTGTAATATATTTTAAATTAAATACAAAAACCTTATATAATAAAATAAACATTAATCCATACGTGTCTTCAAGTTCTTAATGGTCACCTTATCCTTTTCACTGAAAAAGAAAATATTTCAAATTTTTTATAAAAATTGTTAATATTTTTTTAAAGCACTGTGTTTAGTTTGTCAATCTCAGCATTAATGATAATATATGTTTTTTTCTAAAGATTAAAGTTAGTATCCACATAAATATGACTCATTCAAACTTACATCCTGTATATTACTTACATGATGTATACAGTCGCTCCCCAACCAGATATCGCATCTCTGTCAAAAGCATTGATAAGGGCTTGTGAAGTAGTTTCGAAAAGATCGTCCGGCCCCAAGTTGGGCTCCCAAAGTGCTTCACACATACCGTACAATTGCGCAGAAGCCGTACCGCCCACGACAAAATCATTGGGTAGATTAATGCACCCGATCAAGTCCATATTACAAATAAAAGGCTCGTGAGTTTTAGGATCCAACCCCGCTACTACAGGCTCGACGAAAAAGGGACCGAATCGCTTCTCATATAGCATATTGGACAACATTGCACTGAATACTTTAGGGGACATTTGCCTGTTCTCTTTCAGTTCATAGAGGTTCTTTCTAAACCGGAGCTTTTCCATGACGGTTTGTGTGTCTGTGGCTAAGCCAGGAAGGCCCACGTAAAGGTGTGAGCCCATCTGGAAGATTTTTTGGAAATTGGTCGCTACAGTTTGAGCTTGAATGCCAAACCGTCTGTCAGCCGCTATCGACACACAGTTCTCTCCCTTCATAGCCACCATGGCACCCCCGTTATACGCAAGAATTGACTAGAAATGAAAATACATATTTATATTGTTCTGTACACTATAATCTTAAGCATGTGTAAAATAATGTCTCTAAGATGAACAAATATTTTATTTCTTTTATTCTTTGTAAGAAAAAAACAACCGTTTGGTGAAGTTAATAATAATAAATAATACCGCTTTGTCATTAAATATAACCTACAAGGTTTATACTAGCAGGTGAAGAGAAAATTTAAAACATGTAGTGTCAATTTTTGTTACATTAAATTATACTTACCATTATTTTTAAAAAATTTAGTCAGTACTACAACAGTAAAGTTAAATTACTATGTTCTACAACACATCAAAATCCAAAATTCCAAAACCGAACACTCACTGAATGACAGCAACAAATTGATGCTATTAAAATTGTTCGTGAGATGTCGCGTCGCATGCCTCATTTATAGCGTTTTCGACGTATTTGCAATTTGCATTGTAATTTTACACTTAGTGGAAAATGAGAATATTTCTGTCTCTTATTATTCGAATTAATAGCAATGGTTTTGTAAACTAGTCTCGTTATTGGTTTTTGTACTATAGTGGCTTTATTAAGATACTGTGGTTCTGTATATAAGGTTGATTGTTTAGGACGATGATATATCAATATAACCTGAGTAAATAGCACAGATTACGGAAACAAGTAAGGCCGGTGTCCCATGCATCCGAATTCCGACGATACGAAGGTCCGAAAGTGTTCCTATTGGTTAATATACATTCAAATTTTTACCGCTCATTTTCATCCGAAATTTTTAAAATTCATAGGACGTCGGAAAAAGTAGAAATCGTATGTTTTTTAACCTCACTTTTTAAGTTTTTAACATGCTATGATTGTTGTTTGGTATATTTACAGTCAAATAAATGTTATAATGTCGAATGTAGAAAATATAATATTACGTATATTTTCTATAATATATACCTATGGTTGTCATTTGAAAATGTTTCATCTTCATCTTGTAATAAACTCCATGGTTCCATACTTGATTTCTATGAGATTAATTTCGGATGTATGTGAATTATAATATTATCATTCGTACGAATTAAAATATTTTCGGATATCGTACATCGGATTTCGGATGCATGGGACACCGGCCTAATTTGTGGTAAATAGTGCATGTATGTCAAAAACGTTTTTAGTTGAAATGAATTTAGGGATTTTAATGTTACCAATAACTATTTTAAAATCACCGAAATAAACTTTACAACGACCAATTTAAATATCCGATAAGTAGAAATATTAAAATTCTATTTGTAATACCCGATATTAAAATGAAGAAACATAATATCCCTTAAAGAGCGGGCACATTTATTTAATATTCATAACAACCTGTTCCAGCTTACTAAATTCAAAAGGATATCAGTTGGTACCATTGATGTCACGTGTTTTCAAAATTTTTGGCACTATAATTTTAAAAAGTTACTGTTCCAACATCTCAACAGAAATGTATCAAGGAATTGTTCCAAAAAGCTTAGAGGACACTATTTTATCCTACTTGAAGGATCAGGAAATATGCGGGGAGAGTGTAACTGATTTTGTTTGTGAAGTGAAACATGTTACAGCCAAGGAAGAAATTGGAGGTATTCTGCACGAACTACTGTTGAAAATTGACAAACGGGTCGCATGTAGGGATAGGTATGATAATCTGAAGCTTTGGCACCATCAGTATCCCTTGTTCGATTTGAGCCATACTGTACCAAATTTTTGTATAGGTAAGTCAAGTTCAATTGCATGTGAAGGAATTTGATTAAATTTATAGAAAAAATATGACTGTTAAATATTTATTCAGTATATAAGGCAGTACCAAAAAAATAAAACAGAATATACATATCACTTCATTCCTTAGATATTAATGACTATAAAAGTTGTCTATGTACAGAAAAATAAAATCAACACTTAAATATACAGAATGTCACAACCAAGACGTTTTGGGAGAGCTACTAGAGAGGCTTAAAGCATAGAAAACGTTAGCTGGGCATTTTGTATATGACTTTATAAATAAAAATTTGATAATATACACATTCAACTCGATTACGTTATCAAAACATTAACAGATTAACTATATTAATAATCACTTGTATATCTTTATTTATTTTCTGTTTACGATAATTTTATAATCTAGCTATTATTTGTATAGTAGTTGCTTAACTTTTTTTTATTAATAATGCAAAATACTCCAAATATTTCATAATATTGTCTGCGCAGATGATGAGATGTTCAAAAAGTTGGCATTCAGGGAACCCTTACTGATTAGCGAACTGGATTACCCTTCTGATACTGTGGAACCGAAGGCGGTCGGGGGCCTATGTCTGGACATACAGGTTGTGGAGGGGCACTTACCTGAGACAAGGTACCTTCCGACGGACGCCGAGCTGGACATTCAGGTGTTCCAAACCCTGCAGAGGATAAAAGCGGGTAGGAATTGCAAGGTCTATCCACGTTTCGCAAAATTTATAAAATTAATCACGCGATCTGCTGTATTATTTTCTACGTGATAGTTAACGTTTATATTGCATTGCAAAGCGTGAGGATTGGACGCTAATTTTTGTTGTTAAATATTTATCGGCCCCCGAAAAGACAAACATTTTTTTCAGCAACCGAAGGGAAGCCCGCAGAAATGAGCAATATAGAAAAAGATGTCCATGATAAGTTGAAGGAGTACGAGAACTTCCTGAAGGAAGAGATGCGTAACAACGTGAAAAAATTCCTTGTTCACTTTTCCTCCCAGTTCGACGTGGAGGGTTGTAATGCAGGTTCTAACATCACCGCGTGGGTGGATAGGTACCTTCACACTCTGGAAGAAAAACGTGAAGAGTAAGTATAACAAGAACTAAGGCTGTTTTTTCTATATTTTCAAACGTTCTAATCTAATAGTTTGATTTTATAAAGCAAGCCACGACAGACGTAAAACAATTGATTAACTTTGTGCATTTGTTTTAATCCTGCCATCACCAACTTTGACTAAATTAACAAATACCTACAAAAAATGTTTCCTTGTAGGTTTTTACTTCAAACTAATGGCGACATTAACGAGAAAACCATCTATGCGGCCATACAGAACCAGAAGTACTACATGCGTCACACCAGCGTCCTCGAAAATTTAGAAATCAGGAAGTACTATCCGTTTTTCGTAACCAAAAACTTGGTATTAGAGGGTGCGAGCTTTATTCTCATGCGATATCTGGCCATTACACAGTTCGCGGGCACCATCGAGTTATCCACGATGTACATTAATGGAGAAATGTGTAGAAATATTTATGTAAGTTCGTGAAAATTCGGAAAACGAAAATTTTGAAAACTTTTTTTGTAGGAGTGCATCGGACCTAAACCGGGCGAAGTTAACGGAAAAAAAATCGACGTCTGCAAGATCTACAGATACGTCATCGAGGAATGCGGCATAGAACACAATAGCGTCACGGTCCTCACTACGTACGGTAAGTCCCCAAATCCTAACTAATATATTTTACCTATTACGTTAATGTTATCTAATTCTATCTGAATTTTTTTAGGGCGGATTATAACGCAGGAATGGGAAGGGTGTAATTACATACTAAACATGAACCCGTTGCAGTACGTGGGCGAAGAAGAGCCGCCATCGTACGACAGGCTAGTTATGTCGAAAATTTGGATGGACGACATGCAGTTGATGTCCAAATATCTGGATTGCAAGGTCGGTGTTTGCACGCTTGTTAACGTTAAATTATTATCTGAATAGCCATTGCTACCCCAATTTTTTTCAATAATTCATTATAATCAACCAATCTATCAGAGGGAAACAAAACTAAAAATATGACCACCAATTTTTTTCCCATTTTTTTGTCCTTTTTTAATGTTAAAAAATTAATTTTGTTAAGTCAGAACTATCAATTTATGAAACGGCAACATCGTAAATTTCACTTGTTTTGAAGTTTTGCTAAAAATTCCACAGCTATCCTCGCAAGAAATTACATGATTTTAGGTGATTACACAAAAAATAGTAGATAACTTAACAACTAGAAGAGATAGGTATAGGGAACCCTGATATCGTTCGAAAAACATACAGGGTGTTCTATTTAAAAAAACCAACTTATGAAGGTTTGAAATTAACTAAACTCGGCACTAAATTTCTAGCGCCCTGTATGCAATTAAGCCACTATGAAAGTATGGATGGGAAGCTTAGGGGTCCAGCTATCCCCCCTATAAATATTGTTGCTTTATCTTTCTTACTATAAAATACACATGGTTTGAAACTAGTCACTGTTTCTCTCCATTTTTTCTGAAAAAATTAAAAATCTCGAAAACGGTTAATTTTAGGAATAGTGAAACTTCATAAAAGTCCTCCAAAAATAACATGTAGAATCCAAAATTGCAATAATATATAGGGTGTTCCATTTAAAATAAGCAAGTTGGTGGCGACTTCTGGTATAACCAGAAGTGGCATGTGGACGCCATTATTTTAGTAGAGAAGGGCATGCCCGAAAACCCAAATTTTCAAAATTCAAATCGAAGTAGTCTCTGAAATAATTCTAATGGGCCGTCACCGTGAGACACCCTGTATGTCCATATAACATCCCCTGTGCTTTTAATTTCTGAAGGTGCCAAGTAAGTAACAATAACCTATATTACAATTGTAAAGTCTACGGATTCTTGTAAGAACTGAATGGCAAATACAAGAATTGTCAATGTACCTACTATAGTTTTTCCGAAATCAATTGAAGAACCAATATCTTCAAGGTATGTAGCAGGCTTGGTCGCTAAGCAGCAACTCCGCATTGAAATATTTGAAAAACTTGTTCCCACATTTATTTAGCCATACCCATAATCAGATCTGGTCGAACGAAAAGTGCAGGTGGTAGAAATGCATACACTCAGTTGAAGAATGAGCGTGCGGGCAAAGAGCAATGCGCACTGTTTCTCTGGTCCATTGCATTGTCAAAATTCAGTTGTCGACTAGTCGCCTAGCAGTGCAGTGCGGGAATGCGGAATTTGGTGTGATTCAGATAATTTTAATTTATTATAGGTACCCTTCTATTAATCATTCACATTACAATTGTGAAAGGGAAAAATAAGAGGGATATTTGGTTTACAACATGGCATTCTGGAGACCTTTTGAAACGGAACAAAACAAAATTTACCATCAATATAATAAAATTGTTTGAGGACATAAATAATTAAAATATGTTGTTGGTCAAATGAACATATAATAGAAATTTTCTACACATTATATACAAATCATTATAATTTTCTACCTTTAGCAGAAAACTTTTTTAGGGACACCCATGAAACTCATTAAATTTGATTGCTCGGTTTTTTTGTGCATGTTCAACTGACTTAGGAAGAACTATACCAATATGTGAATTCAAAATGCACTTGTGGTATAAATTCGGGTATATTGTACTATGTGGCTTAGCTTCAGTTTAGTCGTTAGGACAGGCAACACGTACTTTCTATCACCAATTATGTAGGTGTGCCTTATCGATCAAAAATGACGATTGCTATAATGTACTGATTGTAGCGTGTTGTAAAAATGTGCGTGCTATATAATAATTTTTTTTAAGTTTTGTTTATAATATTGTTATTCATAGCGATAGAAAGGTTTCAAACAAGTAATTTTAAATAAGATGTTGCTGAAATTAATGGTTCTGTCATTTTAGAATTCCTGAAACATTTCAAAAAATTAATAGGGACAATCTAAAACCTCCGTATTAGTCCAATCAATAGGTAGAAGACCTTAGAAAAAATACCACCTGGAAACAAAAAATATGGTAAAATAGGAAAAAAAATTCTAAGAAAGATAGTGTATTTTTCCTGTGGCGCATACATGGGGAAGTTATCCTAAAAAATTCATAAAAGTAAAAAAAAACGGTTTTTCGCTAATAAAAACAATAATAATAATAATAATAACAATAATAATAGGGAAGGTACTGGAGTCCCATAATACGGGAGGCTATCCAGCTAAAGTTGAGATTTCGGGAGAATTTCAACATGTAATAAATAATGAGCAATCGTTAATAATAATTGTAACAATTTTGTCTTAGAGAAATATACGCCCCTGAGCGTAAGACAATGAAGGCTAAACATATACAGAATTATTATCATGAAACATCTATATTTTAC
>NW_019417556.1:65507-84179 GCF_000390285.2 Anoplophora glabripennis
ATAATTCTTATAATTCTTTTTTGAATGACAAAAATTTTCTGTATGTCAGTGCTATTACCCCAAAACATAATTCCATATTTACAAATAGATTCGAAACTACCAAAGTAAATGATTTTTGTAGATGTACTATTTACATATTTACTAATTACCCTGATTCCATATATTACTTTACTTAATTTAGCAGCAAGTTCATCTATATGTTTTTTCCAATTTAAGTGTTCATCTAGATGCAGTCCTAGAAATTTTGTACTACTTGCTAATTCTGCTATCTGATTGTCCAGTATGATATTGTTAGGTCTGTTTATTTGCCAGTAACTTGATGAAAAAAGTACTAGTTGAGTTTTATCATTATTCATGATGAGACCATTCTTTGAAAGCCAGTCCTTTGTTAATTGTAAAAGTACCTCACTTTGTGTTATGATTTCTGGCATGGTGTCTGCCCCTACCAGTAAATTTGTGTCGTCCACATAATTAATAATTTTCTGATTTGAATTTGTGGGTACTTTTGCTATATCATTTAAATATATAATAAACAATAGTGGACCTATGATACTCCCCTGCGGGATTCCTATATTGATCTTCTACTTTTCGGAGCTAAACACACCGCCGTTATGATTTATGCATACTTTTTGCTCTCGGTTTGATAAATAGGAGACAATCCATTTCAGAGCCGGACCTCTAATGCCGTATCTTTCTAATTTTACTATGAGAAGGTCATGATTTAAACAATCATAGGCTTTAGCTAAGTCTAAAAACACACCCAAAGCTAGACATTTACTCTCGAAAAAATGAATGATGTCATTTGTAAAATTATACATAGCTGTATTTATAGATTTACCCTGTAAATAAAACTTGAACTCCAATCAAAAAAGTTAAATGAGAAAGTTGTAACTATTAAAAGAACCTATCGATTCGTATTTTTAAATATATTGATTGCTATATTATTTTTCGAGATATATCGAAAAAACCGTATCTCTTGCAAATTAAGGTTTTGAAACTTGTTACTTGCTGTAAATGTAGCCCTCATCAAGCAAAAAAAGTGCCTTTATTTAAATAAAAAAATATTAAACATTTTTTGAGATATTGATTTTTCGAAAAAAAGGTCATCTCGAAAATCGGCTCTTCTTGCTCGACGAATAGTCGTGGAGAAACGAATCAGGACTCATTTTTTTCCTTAAGAGTTGTACTTTTATTGTAACTAAAAGTTACAACGATTTTATTAATTTCAGGTGTCCAAAAATTACTTTGAAAAAAGTAAAAATTTTTTGGTCGTTTTTCTTGAATATCTCTTTCGATTTACATTTCTCGATAATGTCTATTACAGGAATCGGTTGCTGGTATTTTTACGCAAATTTAAAAAAAAAACGTTCTACGACCTCCTGTAGCTGAATTTTTTTTTTTTTTTTAAATTCCACAAGCCGCTATTTAAGTGCTAAAGCGTCCATTCTTACAGAGACTGAAGTGGAAGACTTATAGTTTCAATAAAAAATTACTGTGGTTCATTTTAGCCATGTCTGCATTTTCAATTGTGCATCAAACCGAGGCATACGAGCGCGGCACGCGCTAACTGTAGTGGGCGGCGGAGTGGGGGCAACGCCATTCGGCCGCTCCGAAAAAATCGAAAATTGACGGTTTTTTCAATATATCTCGAAAAGTAATACAGCAATCGATATATTTAAAAATACCAATCGATAGGTTTTTTTAATGGCTACAACTTTCTTATTTACTTTTTTCGATTGTAGTTCAAAGTTTTTTTATTAGCAAAAAATCGTTTTTCTGACTTTTATGAATTTTTTAGGTTAACTTCGCCATTTATGCGCCACAGGAAAAAAACACTATCTTTCTTAGAATTTTTTTTCTTATATCACCATAATTTTTGTTTTCTGGTGGTATTTTTTGTAAATTTAACATTAGGCCGTGACAGATTGATTGGACTATATACTAAACTATAATTATCGGGAATTGATATTTTTATGAAAAATTTTAACTTTAAAGCGTCGCAATCAAATTAATTAAAATATTGCAAATTACTTGAACGCGTACCATACTTTTAGTTTGGTTTTCGGACGTGTTCCTTTTGGGCTCACAAACGGGTAATTTCCAGACGACCGCCGAACGGGAAATGAAAACCTACATGGCCGACCACCCTGAGATCAAGGAGCTGATCGCCGACTTCGTCCAGAACGTCCTGCTGCTCAAACCGGAGAACATACTGCTGTTCACGAAGGACTACTTCCAAAACTTGTACCCCTGTCAGACGCCGCGTATCCCCTACTGCGAAAACGACAGGGGCAAAAGTAACGAGGACGTCGAATACTGACGATATTCATGTTACCGGTAGAAATTTCTTGTAATACTCACTGTACAGAATAAAGGGGACTACTTTTGTTCCAACGTGTAGCAGATGCCGCATATAGTGGCGTTGTCGGGTAAGCACTGCAGGTGGAAGGCGTGTTTGCAGTTGAACATGGCCAGGCTGACCGCCCGGGATGGATCTGAAACAGATATTTGTTTCGGCTTTGTTGCGATAATGAAGGGATCATCGCTGCGCACCTTTCTCTATCAATTTTCGGTGGCAGGCCCCGCAGACTACCTCGTCGCACACTGAAACACCTTTCTGGTGCACCGTCACCAGTTTTTTTTGCAGGTTGAAGTAGTCGGACACCAAAATCTTCTTGCAGCCTTCTTGAACGGAGACCTGCGGCATCGCTCGTTAGGAATAACGTCATTATTCGAACGATTCGTGTAATAATCTCACCTGTAAGTTGTACTGGTTCAGCATCTTGACCAGGGAATTTTTCAAGCCGGGTATCTTCATGTCCTTCTTGATTTTGAGGACTAGTACAGTGGGGTCGACGTACGTCCCGATGCTTTGCAGCAGGAACGTAACGAACTCTGAAAAAACGACAAATTGCGGATGACAGTTACTTTTTTTTCACGAATTGTTCACCTGGCTTGTCCACGCAGTGGTCTATGAGATCGTTCCACAGATCCGGGTCGTCGTGCTCCTGACAGAACGATATGGCGTGCTGCATGTCCTTCAGCTCGTTTATGATGAGTTCCAGGGCCTCCTTGGTGTCGCCTATCCTTCCTTTGAAACAAATGAATGATTATTGTATGTATGTAACTTACATGTAGCATTTTCAGTTCTTTTTTTTATTTCACTAAGTATTTCTGTCACAGTGGAGAGGAAAATTTTAAAGGGGCAATACCTACGTAAAATTCAACTGCCGCAAATTTGAATTGGGAAAAAAAATTTCTTAATCTACATGAGTATGACTAGAGAAATACGTAAGGGATTTTGAAAACAATAATTTTTGGGGGATTGGCGAGTATTTGAAGCAAAAATTTCACTTTATGACAAAAAAAACTTATTTTGGAACTTTGGAATATTATTTTAAAGATATGGTCAAGAATGAACAAAATAAAAATTGTTGGAATAATGCTGCGTGCTGTTTTCAAAAATCGTGTTTCAAGAAAAACACCTTTAATGTTTTGAGATATATGCTTATACTAAATGAAAATGTTTCTATTTAAACACAAACTCCTTTTAACAACATTTGTTAGTGCATTAGAGAAGTTAGAAATCAAAAGGTAAGTCATTACCTTCTAAGAAGTAGTCATTTCAAAAACTGGTTCGCCCGAGATTTGATCTTGCGCTGTTGGGATAAAAATAGTTTTATTCTTCAGCTACAGAGTCTTTATAAACGATTACAAGCCACGTGAACGTAATTTTTTCTGAAACAGTAATTTTATTTCCTTCCCGTTTGGCAATTCAGTTTTGGTAAAACTAAAAGTTATTAAAACAATAAGATCAAGGTTACATTAGAACACTAAATTTTGGTTCATGGGCTTGTAGTCCAATCATATTGTCGAAAATACCTCATTTTTTGCCAAAAAATAGTTCAGTAATTGAAAATATGTAAAAATTAGGAAAAATTCCGTGGAATTCAATGCACTACTTTACCCCACCTGAATTTTTGGGCTTCATTTTAAAAATGGCGTCCAAAGTTTGCAAAAAATAGTTTTTTTCATTTATAAAAAAAACTAAACACTTAAAAAAAATGTTTCAAACAAAGGTTGTAGGAATTTTTAATACGGATCAAATAAGCCTAAACCGGTTTTGATCGATAAATAAATTAGTTAGTTATTGAATAAAAAAACCGCTAAAAATCGCAATTTTTTCAAATAGCTGTATCTCTTTCAAAAATAAATATTTTTTTATGAAAATTGGTGAAAGGATAGCTCTTGGTGAGTAAAATAAAAAGATTTTTCAAAATTGCAAAATATTTTAGTTTTTGCATTAATCGAGTTTTTCGAAAAAAAAACCTTTTTGTAAAATCCCCATAATTCATAGGCTGCCACAGCTTTAGGATCGGGGTTGGGCTTAAAATTTTCTTTAATAATTACACTATTATGTGCAAATATTGTGCGAGCCTCAAATCGATTTCAAATATCGTAAAAAACGATCGAAAAATCGTTTTTTTTTTTTTTGGGGCCATAAAACTTTGATTAAGTTTTTGATTTCAATTCGTAACAACATGTCGATACCGCCATTCGTAAGTAGACGTCTTTTTACGAATTTAATAAAAAAATCTGTCCTACCACTAATAGGGGCCGAGAAAAATAAAAAAAAAAAATCGCCACGACCTCATTGGTTAATATTAAGGGCTGAAATTTACACATGTTATAGTTGAATACTTGTCTTCAATATAAAAAATAGTCCGCAATGATTGGTCCCATTTTCTTTCATTAAACTTCATTTTTATGGGCTCCGTATTATGCTTGCTCGGCCCGACACGTTGATGTGCGCGGTGAGGGGAGAAGACTGTCTATTGTATATGCCGATCCTACGTAACGATCTGCGTGTGTTTTTTTTTTCGTGTATATTTATAAAACTCAACAAAAATACGCCTACTCTCGAGAGAGAAGTTTTGCAAAAAAGCCTTTAATATTAAGTTTTTTTTAATTTTCTCTCTTTTTTTATGCTTTATCATACTATTTTTGTCTGTATTTATCATTTTATTATAATCTATAGGCACACAAAGAGTCAATCAAAAATTATATTATATATTTGATGAAATATTATTTTTATATTTTTAATGTTCTTTGTAAATTTTTGTAATTATTTTTCTTTTCTTTATGTGGTTGCGTGGAAGAGCGAGGAATCAAACGGCGCCACTATTTAATTAATTTTTTTTCTTTTGTACAAATAATGTGACTAAAGACATTTATTATTATTATTATTATTATTATTATTATTATAAAAATATATGCAAAATGCCTCTTTTCAAAGTCAAGTGTGGGAGCGAGAACAACCGACACTATTTAATATAAGCTGAATTACTTGTTTTCAAAATATTTCATAAATATATTTCTAAATTTTGACAATAGCAACGATGTCCTAGTAATTCTGAAATTTGTTGATATAAATCATCTTGTAATTGAAAATATGTTGTTTTTATGCATATAGTTTAAATTTTTTGATATGATTTTGATAGATTTTTTATTTATCATCTGTTTTTCAAATCACATATTTTTGTTATGTTACTTATGTTTAGTGTTTTGGGCTAACTATATTAAAACTAACCATTAAATAACTGATACTGAAGTTGCTGGATTAAATTTTTTCCAAAAAATATTTGTATTTTTCATTTTACGAGAAAAAGCCATTCTCGATTAAAATTTTTGCTTGTCTTTAAAATGTGGTTGTCATGGAGAACTTTGGTCTGGCATCTACAGAGTGATAAAAAAATCGGTAAATATAAAAATCATTAAAGATTAAACTGCCTTTGTTTTTAATAATACAGAAATATGTTATTAAGGAAAGTTGCACAGAATCAAAATTTATATTATAATTTCAATTTGTGTATGAATCGGCCTACTTTGATAGAAACGGACAGTAAACAATTTTTATTGTTCATTTTACGAGAAAAAAGGCATTCTTGATTAAAATTTTTGCTCGTCTTTAAAATATCTTTAAAAATAAGCAAAAATTTTATTTTAATCAAGAATGCCTTTTTCTCGTAAAATGAATCAAAAATTTTTACTGCCGTTTCTATCAAAGTAGGCCGATTGATACATAAATTGAAATTATAATAGAAATTTCAATTCTAAGCAACTTTGCTTAATAACATATTGCTGTATTGTTGAAAACAAAGGCAGTTTATTCTTGAACGAATTTTATATTTTCCAATTTTCTGATCACCCTGTACATGCAGGATGAAAGTTCTTCATGCCAATTGCATTTTAAAGACGAGCAAAAATTTTAATCCTTTTTCTCGTAAAATGAAAAATAAAAATATTTTCCCTCTTTTCCACTCCAACCGTGGATTACTGCATACAATTCAGAAAATCCCACAAGAGATGTAATAATTTCTATTAAATATTTACATTATACATTTCCCAACAAAACTATTACAACAAAATTTGCCATTTTTCTAATGTACTTAGCTTCGTCAAGTTTCATCGGATTAAGACATTTTTTTTTTCATTTTGTAGGTAATAATCTGTACTTTAAAAAAATATATATGCGAAATGGATGTGAGTCGATGCCACATCTCCATGTCCTAATAAAGCCCATCATTTTTTTTCTTAAAAAATTTGCTTGCTTGGCACGTTACCTGAATCGCCTTCGATTTTTTCGATTTTTTTTTTTCGAAAATAACACAAACCATCGTAATATGCACTTTCTAACAAGCAATTTGAGAAAAAATCAATCTATCATTTTTTTTGACCAAGTTATTCCATTTTGAAGTTTCATATATTTTTAACGAGTACTGCCAGAAAAATGACAAACTGTTACGTCTACATTCAAGACAATGCGATAGATAATTGGTTGAATAGAATCTCGTGCAAAATTACGCCGATCACATCCGGTGAAGTAGAATGTTGCGTTTTAATGTAATCTTGATCGTTTTAATTTTACCGAAATTTAATTGACAACTTGAAGGAAATAAAATTACTGTTGCAAACAAAATTACTGGCCATGTGGCTTGTAATCATTTATAAAGGCTCTATAGATTCAAGTCAATTTTATAACTAAAATTTTTAAAAAGTAAACAAAAATGTTCGCGTTACTTATAAAGTTTTCCATGTTACTGTGGCAAAAAAACCCAATCAAATAAAAAGAGTAAAAGATGATTGTTTGTTATAAGTTAGCGGCCCTGTAACGGTTCCCTGAGGAACTTACCTAAAAGGTACACCATCTCCGGATAGTATTTCTCCTTCTGGCAGATATCCAGGGCTTCCTGAATGGGGTAAAAGTCGGATTTCTTCAGAAACGGCAGCAGCTTTGCCCTGGCGAAGATGGCGTACAGCTTGACCAACTCCTTGTGGTACTTCCCTTTGGGATTCTTCTTGTCGTATTCGTCCAAGTACTACAAAAGAATTATTAAAATAGAAAATGGAAATTCTCGACCGTAATTACCCTGTACAGGTGTAGCTCGTTTTGCCTGAGCTTCTCGACGATCTTATCGGAGGAGATAGTGTTCTTCTCGAGCAACAGCTCGATAGTTTTCTTGTGGTCCAGATCCATGAGGTCGATTAGCATGTCCTGTATGACGCCGTACAGGTTATGCTTTTGTATCAACGTGAAGACGTCTTTGTGTTTGAGCCTGTAAAATGAAATCGTTGAATTTTCTAACGTTATATTTTTCCCGGAAACTTACTTCAGGTACATCGACAAGCTCCTGTCATACTTTTTCTCGTAGCTGTACAAAATGGCCAACGCCTCCAAATAAATATTTTTGTCCACCTCACAGTTCAACAGGTGTTCCAATACGGCATTTATGACTGCCGCGATATTGTACAAGCCAGGGTTCCACTCTTTCACCAAGTTCAAGAAACCCTAAAACAGGTATAGATTACCATTATAGAATATTGTTGTCTTTTTTTAGTGTACCTGGGAGTCCAACTTCAGATATTCATAAAGTATCATCTCGTAAATGTGAGGATTTAGCTTCGAATCCAACGTTCTTGGTATGTAGGGACTCACCGATCTTTAAAAACATTACGATTTGTAACTTTCGCAAAATATATAGATATTATTTATCCTTACCTCAACTGATGCACACTGGCGAACTTATAGATCTGGTCCTCCCACAAATTCGGATTTTTCCCAAAAATCTTTAACCCCAACCTACCCGCCGCATCGTACATTCCCCTGCTAAGCAAATAGTCAAGATAGTCGACCCCCACTGACTGAATCGTGTGCCTGTTGATGCTGCGGCTATCGTTCTGCATTAAAATATCCAACGCTTCGTCGAATTTACTAAAATCGTCATAAAAACAATCAGACCACGACACGCTTGAATCGTAACTCTTACCTGTGCTGAATAAACCACTGTATCCTATCATCCAGGTCATAGGGGCTGGCGATAACGACGTCTTTGGGTGCGACAATGAAAAATCTATTTTCTTCCAGCAGGACGTCTAAGTGGTAATCGTTTACGCTGTACTCCTCGTACCCCCTCAACGATAAGCTGTCAGTACAGATATCAGTGTAATCGTTATCCCTATACTCTACTATGTACAACTGTGGACGTAAAGATTTTTGATTTTCATCGAGCTCTTTAGGGACACCCAGAAGGACCAGTTGGTGGTCTAAGGGTGCAATGCCGCTTAAATAGAACTCTGTTTGGAATGTGGATACTGAAAACGAATTCTTCCGGATAAGTAACATATTCTGCAACCCCCAAATTGTACTTACCTGGATCGACCAAGTATTCGGGTAAGTCTCGATTTGCCAATTCAATATTGCTACGTTTTCTTATAACGCAAACCCTTACGGTATCCACCCAACCTATTAAAAGGGTTCTGCTATCTGCCCACCTCAAATTACATCTGAATTTATCTATCGAAATCCTAAAATACACGTTTTAACAGCACCACTGCCAATTTCTTTCAATTTGAGCTTACCCTGGATGTTCCTCCCATTTGATAAGACCTAATGAGCACCTGGCGTTCATGTCGTATACCCTCACGCCTATGTTACTGGACCAGGCGAGAAAGTTCTCACCCCAACACAAACTCTTAACTAACCCTTCACTCTCACACAATACGGTTGGCCGCAGACCGCCCAGAAATGTGCGCTCATAAAGAGTAAGTCTATCATCACCTAAAGAATACTAAATAAAATGGAAATACAATTATTAAAACGCGTACCTGTGATGAATCTCTTGTTTGAGCCATATTTGTAATAACACGGATCTAACGCTATAGTTTTCACTAATCTGCCCAAGTTCAAGTGGACATTATTCTCCTTCGAGAACAAACTGTGTATGAAAACACGCCCATCGTCCGAGCAAGTAGCGATGAACTCTCCATTAGAGTCTATCGAAATTTGATTGACACTCACAGTATGCGCTTTCAGTTCTTTGCCTTGAATACTGTTACCTTGGTGGTCTAGGATATGGATGACGCCCCAATGTGAGCCGAGGCAGATAAACTAAAAGCACAAAATAAAAATAATACTTCCAAGTGTACGATTTTTGAGTTATCATACTTTTGGATGTACGGCAATACATGTTGCGGACGACTTCAGCAATATGCTTTGTAGATCGTTTGACAGTCTCACGTATTTTAATTTGGGCTCTATCTCATCCTCGGAGCTTTCTGTGTCGCTCATGTAATCCTGAAATTGCGAAAGTTAGAAAGAAAATCGATGACATAACCTTCAATGTGCAAAAAAGTGATTTAATATATAAAGTAAAATATAATGGTTTTCGTTCGTTGGTACTTACGCTTACATGGTTCTCAGACATTTTTATCTGGCCCAAAAACAATAAATAAATATTATCATTTTCAAACAACAATAATGATTAATAACAATTTGACATTTCACCTAAAATTTTGATAACCAGTGTTGCCAATACCATATGATATGATGATGACATTTACACTATTTTGTGACTGTGATCTTGTTAACCAGATCATTCGGATTTCGGATTCCTGATCTTGTCAAAAACTGTTCGAAAAAAGATTATTAACAAAATTTGAATGTTAAGTAAAACATTAAAATAATCAGAAATTAGATACTTATATTTCCTTTTAAATACAAAAATACTTGAAATAGAAAAACAGCTGTTTCAAGTGATTCATCTGATCGCAGATCAAGGTTTCCGTAAACCCTTCCATCATGCTAGATACAAATCTATTCTATTCTAATGATTTAGGGTTTTAATAATTTTAAAGTTTGTTTTGCAATATGTCACTCATGTAGCGTATATCTAACCACATTTTTGCGTCAACGTGATATGTTTTGATTCTATTTACATTTGTTAGAATGTTAAAAAATTACCTTACTACACTGCCTTTCACTAAATTTGTACTTATTGAAGGTAGGTAAGTACTGATCTCATTTTGGATTAATTCTACAATAAGCTATTACAGATTCGTTAGAAGAGCGAGGGCAACCAATTTTCGACTTCTTAATTCGAAGTCATTTGGATAAGCTTCAGAATAATGTACAGTTCTTCACTTTTCACGGAAGTTTCAACAGAGCACAAAAACGTTTCGAAAATAAGCGTAACATAGTTGTTCATGATTTTACTACTAACGTATGCGGTTGGAATTTGGATAAAAACAAAGATAGCTTTGAAGAAGTTGCTTCCAGATTAAGTGCCAATGATATAGTTATTGTGGACTCTTTAGCACACGCTATTTTTCAATATGGGCTCGTGGGAACTTATAAAATTTTTAACACTTTAAGAAACCAAAGTAAGTAAAATATTGATTTGTAGAGGTTTACATAATCTTTAGTGAATTGTAGACATTCTACAAGTAATAACGATGCTACACACAGACTTATTAGATGATAAGAACAAAGTTAATAAGATTTTTGAGCATTTATGTACGCTTAGCTTGGTTGTGGAGCCAAAGTTTATTTCAGAGAACGGAAGGGTGCAGTATACTTTTAAAAAACTAGGTGGAAAGGTCATAAAACAGGTAAAATTAGTTATATGATATGAGTGTTCTTTTTTAATATATAATGGTTTTAGATAGAAGAATATAGTTTCGTGGGTGAAGATCTTATAACGAAAAAAATTGACAAGATAGATCCGAAAAAGTTGCTGGAAAAGTCAACTCCTCCAGAAATAAATCCGGAAACTCTTTCAACGTTTAAAATAGGCCTAAGTGATAAAGAAAAGGCATCCAGAGATCAAGTGGTTCTGCCGTATTTGCCAAAGTAATAAAAAATATATATTTATGTAGGTAGTTTATATTAATACTTTTTTCCTTTAGAAATGAGAACGGTGAAGATGGTGGCAAAATAATATATGAGCTTGATGCGGTGGACGATTGGGATGAAGAAGATCCAGACGACGATTTAGATATTTAGCCCTTAATCAAATTGAAAAAATTTCATATAAAACTTATTGTTGCTTTGGTTTTTACCATTGGAACAGTACCGTTACATATTTTCTTGAGTGTAAATAAAGTTTGATTTTAAAGGCGTTATGACATGCTATTATAAAGATAAGTATACTTTTTTCAATAAAATGATACAAAAACTGTTTATTTTTTTTACATAAACTTTTCAAATATTTCTGCATAGCTGACATTCAGAAATGTTGTTTTAGGTTTCTCTAGGGCCTCAATATCATCAACAGTTACAGTTTTTAGTTTTTCTAATACTCTCAGAAGTCTATTTTTCAGTATTTTTTTTCTAGCCGCCCAAATGAATTTATTGAGTTTCAAATACCTAGCAAACCACGGTTCTAAAATGCAAGAGCTGTTCCACACTTGTGGCACCTAAAAAAAAAGGTAAATAACATTTATGCTACGTATTGTAAATATGGAATATGTTAACTGGATGAATTGATCTTTCTGTTCTTTTTCTCTGCAAACTTCCTTTTTTTGTTCCTTGGTCACTCTTAACTTCCTGCTAGAAAAAATTAAATTCTATAATTTTCAATGTTTATTATTGTTTTTTTTTTTAAGTGGAACCTCTTCTAAAAATTGGAAATTGATAAGTTCAATGTAATCTTCCAATAACCGCTTCCTGTTACATATCAAAGTTTCCTGGTTAAGTCTGTTATATTTCTTACAAGCCTCTAGAAACTGCTTCTTTTTCAAATTGTAAATCTCAAAGTTCTCGTCTCTGTATCTGTTATGAAGGCCTATCAATTCCTTATCGGACCGAACCTTTGGAGGTTTTTCAAGTATCTTTTTTTGCACCTCTCCATGGGCCAAGACTTTTACTTCCTTGGATTTTGACATTTTCGGTTGCAGAATGACAACATCTGACTTTAGTAAGTCGTTTGTTTATGTGTTATAAATCTAAGTTAAATAAAAAACAATTTATATAAAGATATATTCAAATTACAACAAAATTTATGTTTCAACGTCTTTTTTAAAACCATCTTCGATCTCATGGAGTGGTTTGTTCTTTGTTTCCGGTAAAAATATACCCAGTACCACACTTCCCATAAAACCTACAACCCCGAACAACAGAAAGGTGCCTTCCGTGCCGAAGTTTAATAGCAACCACGGCGTGGGTTTCACTACGGAAAAAATGAAGGCGTAATTTATAAGAGATGACAAACCGCTGCCTAAGCCGCGATGTGCTAGAGGAAAAAGTTCCCCCATCATAGCCCAGGGGATGGAAAAGAGTCCGACAGTCACAAAGGCCATGTAAACAATCAAAACTACCAATGCATAAATCGAATAGTTCCTCAAATCCGGCCAGTAGTTGACACCAAACGAAAAACCACTTAAGGTGAAAAGAGAAAGCGTTGTTCCTATGCTGCTCAAAAGTATGTGCGGTCTACGACCGATTACCTTCATAAGGTAGCAAGCTAAAACAGAAGTAGCGAGTCTAATGATGTCCATTATGATCATAGAAGTGTACACGTCTAAAGAGTCGCCAAGCGTCAGCTTCACTATTTCTATGTTGTAAAAGGTCATAGCGTTGATTCCAGTCCATTGGAGAGTAAAGAATAAAACTACGGTTATAGAGAGAGGCTTCAGGAACTCCCTTTGCTGTAAATTTTTTACATAATCCATAATACTCTTCCTCGGTAGTCCCGCTAGTGCAGTTTGTCTTGTTAGCAACTCCTGTAGTTCTGCCTCGGCCGCTTCTCCATAGCCACGACACCAGTAAAAAGCCGCTTTAGCCGCAGAGATCTTTGACTTTTTAGCTAGGAACGTAGGAGACTCTGGAGCTTGGATCATAACCACCAAACAGGCTATCGGGAAAATGCAGCCTATGAGAGCGGTATTTTGCCAGCTGATGAACGTTCCTAAGACGTGAGCAATGACGACTCCTAAAAATAGGAGGATATCAATGTTATGTACAGAAACTCTTGAAAATAACTTACCTAAAGTTATCGCGAAAGAAATGGCTCCCAGGAGGAACCCCCTGAATTCGGGGTCAGACGTTTCGGCAGTGTAAACGCCTGAAGGTGGTCCTAAAATTCCTAGGCATATCCCAGTGGTGAACCTCCCTATCAAAAGGTGCGTTGTGGTGGTTGAAAAATACAACAGTACCCACCCTACGAGGCAAGGTACACACACCACCATGTGGATGGTTTTTCTTCCGATGGTTTCCATTAATAGCCCGCCTAGGGCACATCCTAAAGGCGTTGGAAGGGTTGCTATTGAGGCTGAAAGAGTTTCTTTGTGTGTCAACAGGTTTTATTAGTTTTTTTTTTTTGAAGTTACCTATCCAAGAGGACATTTCATAGTCTATGGTCATCTTTCCCTCTTTTTCTAGTTGAGGAAGGAGGATGGCTGAATATCCTTCGACCATGCCTAGGCTTATGGATATCAGAACTACCCCAAGAGCTACATAGCACTAGAAAGTAACAATATCTTAACTCGGGGCACAGAAAACTTAGTTTCTTTTTACCTGGCGCAGTCTAGGAGAAAAATCTTGTACAGTCATGTCGGTGTTCATTTGTTGTTCATTCTTCTTCGTTGATTTAAAAAATTTGCGTATGATCTCCCACATTGCTTTACTTTTCATTCGTTCAGTATTTCTGCCTGATGGAAGTGTTCCTTTCAGTTTTTGGAAACGGTTTGTATTAGTATACGTAATCCTTTGATTTATCACTTGACAGTTTTGATAACAATTAGAATGAAATAATAAAGTCTAATTTGAACAAATATTTGCACATGAATTAATTATATTAAACTTATTATTTAAATGTAGCATTGCCCCCATGTAACTCATAAGTACACTGGTTCTATGTATGTTACATATTCATTTATTAAATAATTTATTCAATTAATTATTTTTTAAATAATGACTGATTTTAAATGATGACTTATAGTTATGGAATAAATAACTATGCCAGCTGCTACCCATATGAGAAATATATTAAATGGATTTTGTTACGTCATAATATACAGCGTGCCCTGTTGTAATGTCTGGAAGAGGGAAAAGGTTTTTATTTGTGGGTTTACGACAAAAAGTCCACTCTTTGTACAAACTCCTGCTTGTTCCAAAACGGTCAAAACTGTTAAAATATTTGTCATTTTTTATACAGGGTGTTCAGTATTTATAAAAATATTTAGTCGCCAAGAGTAAAGCACCGCTATTTTTGACAATATCGAAAAATATTATCAGGAATGTCATTTAGGATCCACAGGGGATTCAAATTAAAACAATTTTTTTTTAACAATGCGGGTAGCTAATTTGTATGTACCACTTTATTTGATATTTGCAAAAATAATGCAATAATCAATTTCTTTAATTTTATTTTTATTAAGTCAATTTATTGCTAATAATATGAAAATTTACATAAACAAGGAATAACGTAATTTAAATGTACAAAAACAAATTTTATTCAAATTTATTGCCTCCAATTTGTGCACAAATTTCAGCTCTTCTAATAAATTCTCCACAGACATTTCGTATTTCGTATAGAGGAATATTAGCAATTGTTTCTCTTATTCTGTTTTTTAAAGTGTCCACATTATTACCAAGTGGTTCAGCATAAACTTTTTGTTTTAGATTGCCCCACAAATAAAAGTCCATTATTGTCAGATCAGGACTTCTAGGAGACCATGGAACAGGACCTAATAGTCCTATCCATTCATCTTTACAATGTTAGTCCAGCCCTCTCTCGGTGTGCTAATGGCATATCGTTTAGGTAGTTTAAGAAAAACGTATTTAGTAACTGCAAATAAGAATGCTGGTTCAAGTTTCCCTCTGTAAAATAGGGTCCAACTATTCCAAAATAAGAAACGGCACACCAAACGTTAACTTTTTTTGAATACTGTCGTCTAGAATTAATCCGAAAATTAGGATTTTCCGAAGCCCAGTATCTACAATTTTGAGAGCTAACTATTCCATTCGTGGAAAAAGTCTCCTCATCTGAAAAAATAATATAGTGGGAAAAATTTCTGTTTTTGAGATGGTGCTCACCCACCCATAAACAAAATGCCAACATTTTAGAATCATCCCCTTCTTTTAGTGTATGGACAAACTTTGCTTCATAAGGATGTATTTTTTTTATCAATCTTTGTAAACGAGACTAACGTTTCTAATTTCTGAAGCTCTTTTTCTTAAAGATGTCTTTTGGGGCATTTCTTATTGATTTCATCACTAATTCTACAACATTTTCTTTGTTAACCGCTGTTACCCTTTTCTTTTTTGCTACAGAACCAGTGTTTTTAAATTTTTGTGCAATCCGTTTTATAGTCCTATCTGTGACTATTATGTCAGGCCATTTCTCATTAAATTGTCTTTGAACTGCCACGAATGATATTTGTTCACCCAAACCATAGCACTGAACAAATACTTTTTGTTCGAGAGTGAGCATCGTAATCTCAAATAAAATATTACCTAATTAATCACGAAGCGACTTTGACAGAAGATAGTAAACATTATTTATTTGGTTGTTGTAGCCACAGCATCCTTCATTTTAAACTCCCCTATTTATAGCACGTACAATCAGGTGCCCGCCTTGTTTAAAAAAAAAAATTCAACAGAAATTAGTGAAACCTCAAATTTTTAATCCCCTGTGGATCCTAAATGACATCCCTGATAATATTTTTCGATATTGTCAAAAATAACGGTACTTTACTCTTGGCGACTAACAATATTTTTCTAAATACTGAACACCCTGTATAAAAAATGACAAATATTTTAACAGTTTTGACCGTTTTGGAACAAGCAGGAGTTTTTAGAAAGAGTGACTTTTTGTCGTAAACCCATAAATAAAAACCTTTTCCCTCTTCCGGACATTACAGCTGGACACGCTGTATATTTTACCAATACTAGACTAAACTACATATAAATGATATTAAGATGTTGTTAATAAATATTATGCTTTATAAAAAAATAAAACAATTATTTTTATAAAATGTTTAATTCCTTATACATTTTTGGAAATACAAATTAACAAAATAATCCTTATAAAACACACAAAATGATTATATGTATATTTTTTTTATAAAACAATATGAATAATGCTGTATGAGTGAAATTCTTTAATAAAACTTTGTCACGTTTTTCTCGTACTCAAAGAAAATCAAGTCATTTTCACAAATTTTGATCCAACGCCGCACACCCCACGTCGTATATCACTCTTTGGGAACAATACTGTTATTATTAACACATTTTATTTCACGTTTACTTTTAAACTGATCTTCGATTTCATGTAGAGGTTTGCCCTTCGTCTCGGGCAGGTAAATCCACACAAAGATTGTACCAAAAAATGCCACCAAACCGTACACTAGAAAACTACCCTCGGCGCCCAAATCCCTGAACATGGCAGGACTGGTTTTAACCACAGAGAAAAAGGCTGTAAATGCTAAAAATGAAGTAATCCCGCTGCCAATACTTCTAGTTTTCAAAGGAAAGACTTCACCGATCATGGCCCAAGGCAGGGGTACGAATCCGATAGAAATGAACGAAATGTATATCACGAGAGCGGTCATCGGTATGTAAACCATGCTGGAGACCGCTGGATATATTGTAACCAAGTAAGTGAAGACGCTGAGAGTGAATAAGGACATGAATGTTCCGAGACCGCTGACTACAGCTAAAGGACGTCTACCGAGTCTTCTGAGTAAGATGCAAGCTAAAATAGACATTACAACTCTGATCACGTCCACTATAAGCATGCTTAGGTATTCGTTCACCCCCTCTCCTACAGTTTTCTTCATTATCGACACTGTGTAGAAGGTTATAGCGTTGACACCTGCCCATTGGTTGGCTATTATGTACACTGTGATTATACCGAGAGGTTTTAAGAATTCTGGTACTAGAAAGTCTCTTATTTGCATCTTTAGATTCGGTTCCTTGTCTTGATAACCCTCCAGCATCACGGCTAGTTCCTTTTTTGCTTCGTCTGAGTAGCCTCGGCACCAGTAGAATGCTTTTTCGGCCTTAGTGAGCTGTCCCTTTTTAGCTAACCAAGATGGGGATTCGGGCGTGAAAATCATTAGTAGCAGGCTAATTATGGGAACGATACTGCAGACAAGCGCAGTGGTTTTCCAGTGGAGGAAGGTACCAAGAAGATGGGACAAGAAGAGACCTAGAAAACAGCAGTAGAATATTTGTGGTTCTATTGCGTATACACTTACCAAGCGAGACTGCAAAGGATATCCCGGCTAACAAAAACCCTCTGTACTTTGGCTTGGAAGTTTCTCCAATGTATACACTAGTGGCAGCACCCAATATACCCACACAAAGCCCTGTGATAAAGCGACCACCCAGTATCATGCGTGTGTTGCAAGCGAAAGCTATCAGCAGCCACCCTAGCAGGGTCGGTAGGCAAGTCAGCATGTGAGTGTGTTTCCTGCCTATTTTTTCTATTAGCACACCTCCCAAAATGCAGCCAGTTGCCATTGGTAGGGCTGCCATAGAGGCTGTAAAGAGGAAACAGTTGTAGTAGACAGGAGAGTCATCTTTTAAAAAAAAAATGGCTAAGATTGCGCTTACCTATCCATGATGCCTGTTCATCATCTATAACAATTGTGCTGTTCTTTTCAGCTTGTAGCTGAGGTAAGAGAATAGCTGAGTAGCCAGATATCATTCCTAGGCCTATATCCAGTATAAGCGGCCCCAATGCCACCAATGTCTGCAATAAAGGAGGTTAAATCATTATTTACTTTTTTTGTGAAGTGATTTTTCTTAATGAACATATTTTAGTTCAATAATCTTACATTGTGATATTTCTGCATCTCATCAATTGCGATATAAAAGTAGTATTATCTACGAATTTTAATTTTTGATACACAAAAAAAATAATTCAACATCCTTGTAAATTTTGAGATAAAATTAATTGCATAATTCCTTTGTATTTAATTAAATTATCATGTTTGGTTTGCTTACTTGTCTGACCCATGGAGATGCGGTTTCTTTGTTATCTACAGGGTGTCCTGATTCAGCAGTACTCTGTTCTAATTTCAGGGCCTTCCTGATTTTGTGTATAGGAGTTTCTAGAACACCCCCAACTATGCTGAAACTGATTGACAAATCCAGTAGTATTATTTTTTTAAATTAAAAGATTAGATTTATGTAAAATAAAATAAATAAATTCATCTGTGTGAAAGGAAACAAAATAAAAGGACTAAGCAATTTTTTTATATTTATTTCATTAACATTAACGGATTTGGATATTTGTTTATATAAAACAATTTAGATCTAAATATGTAGTATTATTAGATTATTATTATTATTATTATTATTATTATTATTATTATTATTATTATTAT
>NW_019417556.1:86465-89950 GCF_000390285.2 Anoplophora glabripennis
TATTATATTATTATTATTAAGTGTGGGTGTAATTACATTGTTTAATGTATATTAAGCACCTAGATCAAACAGCATCACGATAAATTATTTATTCTGTCCACAGATGGCGACACCACGTTTTCTCGTCATCTCGCTACAGTTGTGTTGCCACGACTCGACTTGTAGCAGGGTCTGACAAGTTGTAGGTATCGCTTCTCGGCCTCTGGCTAAGATCAAAGTGTAGTATCTGTTCTTATCAGCTTAATATCTGATACGCCCCGCATGCGGGGCCAGTATATTAAACTGATTTTTGGACATTGACGGAGGTTAGGGGCTTGCTCCACCTCTGTCGCGGGTTGGCCCGGTATTGCAGTACCGCCGGGATCGGCCCACTTTTTATATAATTAAACAAAATTTACTAGGTAACGGTAACCGAGGGGGTACGGGTGTTTTTCTGGAAAGATTCCTTTATTATTATCACATTTCTCAACAGACCTCACTAATACATACTTTTTTTTTCTAAAGATCCCACTTCTGACGCCACTACGTCGCCGTTTTAGCGTTGCTTATTTTCGTGTGAGTTTTTTCCGCACCACCCAGGGCGATTTTCCGAGCATTTTCTCAGCTTTCCCGTACCGTAAACCGAGTATGTACAGAACGAGACTGGTGAGGGGTGGCCGAAATAATCAATAGATATGCCGGGAACTCTCACGGGGTGAAATTTCCCTAGTTGCGGGGAAATTTCGAAACGCCCGCCTTGGAAAATGTCTCCGCGGTGATTTCGTACGATTTAAACAGTTATGTTTGTTTGCGATTCGTTATAAAAGTGCTCGATGGGATTTGCTAAGTATGGTTGACTTGAATTATTTGTTTGAAAGATTAGGAATGGACGAAAGTTAGATGGGGTAATCCGTACGGTTCCCTAAAGAGGGTAGTTTGCCTATAATGATGCTAGGACTTCAGTAGTTGCCTTTTGACGCAATTAGAGAAATTCACGGAGTGAGCGACATCTGTTTGTGTATAGTTAAGTCACTGTAAAGGTGACAATTCTTGGGCTTTACCGTGCCATATATTCTATTTCTCTGATTTAAAACGGCGACATCACTTTTGACTTGCTTTGTATATTTCAACAGCGTTTAATAGCAATAAATATTATAAAAAAATGTATATTTGTGAATAAACACTCGAAATAAATTATAATGAAGTTTTATGTTTATTAAAATTTTAATGCTTACAGCATTCATGTTTTTGGGATAATTTATGAATGACACCGCACATTTTTACTGAATTTATTAAAATGTTATCATTGCAAACAGTTGTTTGATTACACGAATTTCCTTAGAAATACATCCTGAAACTCCTGAAAGAGATATTTATCAGATATATCACCATCATCTAATTAAACAAAATAGTGTGTTCAGCTTCAGATATTTTAAATAAAATAAAAAATAAACAGTGATGCACAATCAGGGAGATATTGGAAATATTTTGTGACAGCCACCGCCAAAGATATTCTTCCTTTCATCATAAAACATTGCTCAAATAAATACTCGATAGATGTCAGCAGTTATATTTCGTTATCTATAGTTAGTAGTGAAAGAAATACAGGCGTTATTTAGAAGTTATTCCGCAGACTTTCCTACCATTACTGTGAAAGTTATCGAATTCTATTTGAATTTATCTCGAAAGGGGAAGTGAGTCTGTTCAACACCCCATATTTAAATAAGTGAAACATATTCCATAACAGTAGAATGTTAGAACGTCGGAAATGCAGTAAATGCGTGCCTGGTGTGTGGGTTGATGACAATGCTGACGAGTCAACATTAAAACCGGATTAATACATTTTTTAACGCAACGTAGTTTGGCGTTGGCATTTGGCAATATAGCTTCATGCTGAGAAATGTAAGAATCTAAAAGGTGGTCCATCCACTTCACTTCTACAATCGCGTTTTATATCTTTCTTATCTTATATTCTGATTTCTGATTAGCAAGAACATCCATATTACATGCATTGGCGTATATTTTTAATATTTAATATACTACCTTAATATAAAGCTCCGTGGCGTGAGTTATCAGTTGTATTCAGAGACTTACAATTAAGGCCTATGTCAGATTATAAAATTTTCATCAAATTAGTTGCATCGAAATAGTATAAAGGGCGTAATTTTTCCGTCACGAGTGTCACGACAAATTCGATAAACTCCCAAAAATTAAATTATCCAAACTATTTTATTAATGATTTTGTCTTTTCTGATTCAATGAAAGACGGTAGGAAACAAGGTATCCTTCGAAAAAATCAACTGATAGCTTTTGTTGCCATTCATATTTTGATCAAACACATTTGATCCACATACCTAAAATTGCATTTTTGGGTATGTGATTTGATAAAAATTTAGTTTGGCGCAGAGATCTTCAGTGATTTAATCAAGAAGTAATGTTTAAATATTGACGTGTATGCTACATTTTAACACGGTTGAAGAATTATTATGTAACGATTCATTAATTCTCCATTACCCGCATAGATGGCGCTACCATGTTTTCTCGTCAAGTCGCTACAGTTGTGTTGCCGCTACTCGACTTATAGCAGGGTCTGACAAGTGGTAGGTTTTAGTGATGGGCATAATCGACGAATTTTGATAATCGAGTTATCTGTAATAATTGAGTACTTCCAATAATCGAGTGATCACTCGAGATACGAGATATTGGTCGTCTTCATCCCAGCGGCGCACAACAAATATGTTTGTATTAGCACAGAATATAATACCAGAAGCGACAGCCGGCTCTAGTGATGGGCAAAACGATTCATTTTGATGTTTCGAATCAAATGACTCATTTCAAAGTTGAGAGTCGAAACTGGGAGCCGACTCTTCCGACTCCCAACTCCCATGGTAGATATCGAATCGCTAAGTTCGTAATTCGCATAATCACGGTGGCCCGTCTCGGAACGGACGGAAATAGCGGAATCTGGGCCGATTGACGAATTTTGTCGATCTTGAGCTTGACCGATAATTCGATTACATATTTGTTTACTGAAACGACTAAAATTGAAATTAGTTCTTCCACTGCAGTCAAGGGTTATGTACTTAGTTCTTTCACTGAAATTTGTCGTCATACAAAAATGCGAATGAATGCGACGATAAAGCATATATTCTCTTCAAACGTTTACAAATACAAACGCAAACCGTTTGCTACCGTTTTTCCCTGTAGATTGTGGCCATTGTTGCCCACACTCTTTACTCCCTATCAGTATCAAACGACTTGCAAATCACTAAATATCAGTGATCACAGGCACAGCTACACGCCGATCCAAATCGCAAAACGAATCTGACTCACATCTGACTCTCGGCCCTGGTGGTTCAGCTGTACACTATAACGGATTCGACACTCCACACGGAAGTCGGTGAATCATCGGAGTCGACTCTTACATATTTTGGGAGTCGACTCAGATGATCTAAGCCAAGAGTCGACTCTCTGATTCGAAACATACACTCACTAGCCAACACTAA